>NW_026623528.1:522855-667431 GCF_030028575.1 Malurus melanocephalus
TTATTTCAGATTTAAGTTTGTATTATTAGCTAACAACTTCTGCACTTGGCTGTGTGTTACAACTTGGGCTTTTGATGTTGTTTCAAGTGTACAATTGCTCACTTCTCCTCTTGAAGCCAGGGACTTTTAAAATTATTTAATTTTTTTTTTAATATGGACTCTCCATTACTAGGTTACTTAGTAAAATGCTATTAAATACTGATAACTCATAATTTTATGTGTCTCTTCTTCATGTCGCTGTCAAATATTTTTAGCTGTGTGAAACAGCAGGAAGTGGATTTAGATCAGCAGTYGGGGCTGTCCATTTGTGGTGTTCGAAATGAAGAGTCAAAGCACTTGCGTGTTACCAAAGTGTCATCACTTGGTTTCTGGTTTGAATTTCTTTCTCCTTGTTATCGGCTAGATCGAGCCAAGATACAGCCTCCTTGAGTCAGGAAATGGTTGAAACTGCTGCTGATAATGTAAAAAATATGGGCTTATTTTGGTTGTGGTGGTTTGACACCTCCGAAACAAGATCCTGGTGCTGAAATGATGGTCATGATGTTGGAGGAGAGAGCTGCTTTAGAGAGGGAGGCTTCAAGAGCTCATCTTCTCTGATCACTTGCAAGATTTTGGAGGTCTGTAGGAGATAATGACACATTAATCTGCCCTGCATTTTTTTTTTTTCAGAGCATTGACTCATGCATTTGTATTTGTTGGTGGGATGTCAATGACAACACAGTGCTGTATTTGACAGAAAAAGCTGCTTCTTCCAATTAAAACCCCTCTGTATACATAATTGTTGCCAAGAACAGATTTTGCTGGTTTCCCCCTGCTGTCTCAATCTTTTTTCCATCTTTCTTTATTTCTTGCTTTCTCTCTAATAACCTGTTTCTGTCTTGTGGTATTTRCATGCTGCTCCCAATAACATCTATAATTTATGAGCCTTACTTTCAGCACACTGAGAGATCAAAACAATGTCCAAAGAGCATGACGCAGTAGTCTCAGCTTTGATATTACTTTATTTTTAGTTGTTCTCCCTACACAGAGCAGCATGACATTTTCTGTCAGCTCCTGCTACARATTTTCTAGACTGCATTGCCTGAGGCCCAAATGACTATAAATTTGTATTTTTGAGGTGGACTGTTTTAGATTTCACTGAGATGTTAGCAGCAATCACTCTTGAAACAGCTGGGGKTTTTTCCCACTAAATATTTTAGCTGCAGATTAAGGCAACAATTTTCCTTCAGCCTTTTTGCATCCTTTTCAAGATGTGTGAAATGAGGTTGCCTTAAAAGCAATGAGGCAAAATAGTAATGAAAGAAATATTTTCTTCTTTCTTCCTTTCTTTCTTTCTKGTGCTTGTTCCAGTTAACACCACACTAACTCTCATTGCACACTCTTAGCAGCACCTGAGGGCTTTCAGGAGAGAAGAAAAATCTCACCAGTGGGGAAAGTAAGTGACAACTTTAGACAGCAGATGAGTGGCAGAATGGGAAACGGGGCCAAGTTTTCTGATCCCAGTGCCTAAAATGCTGCTTGATGCCTTACATTGATTTAGCAGGAGAAAAGGTATTTTTCTGACCTAACATGTGCCCAAKAGGTTCAGTATCTTCAGCTCCTCATCATGCTCTCCAGGGAGCTGCAGGGAGGCAAAGGTCCGCTGGGGAATGTGCCTGGCTGCTGCCAGGCCGTGAGGAAAGCTGGGAAGCAAAATGTGCCCCATCATAACCTTCCCCAAATTTTCTTTGTGTTRTATTTCCACAGTCCCCAGTCTCAGTCTGTGTTGTGTGTGCAGGGGCTGAATGAGAAGCTCAGGCTGCTGAAGGACAGCGTTTATCCCAGGACACTGCAGGTGCTATTCCCGTGGGAAGGACTGGGGCTTGTTTGGGTATTTCTATTCTTACATTCTGTGTGAAACCTAATCCGAAGCACTTTAGTAACAGCTGGAACTGCTGGAAGATTTCTTTGAAAACTTTCATAAGATCAGGTGTTTTTTATATATAAAACACCTTACGACTCCACTGGAAATAAGAAGTCCTGATGATTATGCCATGCACTCCAGATTCCCAGGGGGAAGTATTTTTAGGCCAGCCATTAGTGCTACAAGCTCTAGCCTGTCAGCTCTCCAGGAAGCATTTAAGCTTTTCTGGAAAGCAGTTGTGTGTTGGCTCCAGAAGCCCAGTGATGCACTCGGCTTGGTGTGCCCAGCTCTTGGTTGGCCAAGCATTCCCTCGTCCAGGCACCCTCGCTGCATCCAATGCCAGGCTCTGTTCCATCTCCTCTAACACAGCCTGATAGACACTGCCCAGGTTGGCTGGTGACTCAAAATGTTCAATAAAAATGTTCAATAAAAGCATTCAATAAAAATGTTCAATAAAAATGTCAAGGCCTTCAGTAAGCGAGGGCAGATGGGTTGGAGTGGACAAGAGAAGAGAAGAGAAGGCTCTGGGGACACCTTACAGAACCTTCTGGTACCTACACGAGAGCTGGAGAGGGATCTTTTACAAGGGAAAGTTGTGATAGGACAAAGGGGAATGGCTTTGGGCTGGAAGAGAGCAGGTTTGGATTGGGTATTAGGAAGAAATTCTCTCCTGTGAGGGTGGTGAGGCACTGGCACAGGTTGCCCAGAGAAGCTGTGGATACCCCATCCCTGGAAGTGTTCAAGGTCAGATTGGGCTTGGAGCAGCCTGGTCTGGTGGAAGGAGTCCCTGCCCATGGCAGGGGGTTGGAACAGGATCTTTACAATCCCTTTCAACTCAAACCACTCTGTGTTTCTATGGTTGTGTGTGGCAGGGGCTGTGGGATGTAACTGGGAAGCTGAAAGCAGTAGGTCCATTAGGAGGAAAAATATTTCAGGGACTTCCAGGAAGGAAAAGGAAAGGAGAGAGAAAGAGAGAGGATCATGTGTTTGCTCCTGAATTTGAAGCAGAAAGAGAAATAGGATATGGTAATGCTGGGAGGATCCACAGAATSTTAAAAGGATTAACTGGGCAAGGAGGTTTATGGAGAGGAAGAGATTTTACACTAAAAGAGTGCTAAAAGGCAAAAAATAAAAGCCCAAATAAAGCAACCAAAAATCCCCAGAAAGGCCGGGGTTTTGAGGGGAAGCTATGAACAAGAGAAGAAGCACAATGTCTCTGCTAGCCTGGGAATGCAAGATTGATTTGTTTCTCAGCCTCTTTAATGTTTGACTACATGTGGAACCAAGAATTTATTTTATTTGTTTTTGGGACAGTCTCCATTATAGTGTACTTTGTGCCGAAGGAGGGACTTTATTACCCCAAAAATTTGGGGTAATAAAGAAAAGGGATGAGGCTGCATGTACAAGATACTAGACCTATGGTTCCATAAAATGCAATCCAAGTATTTAGGGGACATGAGAGTCCTGCAGTGGGTTGTTTGTGGGTCAGTGAGGCCCATAATCTTCGAGAAGCTCAAGTACCCTTATCCTCCATTTCCAGTGCTGGTATCCACGGCTTATGGGGAATCTGTGCAACCCAGCTATCTATAGCTCCTGCGTAATATGTAAAATTTAAATGCCTAAGGAAGACTTTCTTAGAAACCAGAGTATACTTGCCATGCTATTTAGGCAACCAGAATTTCAGGGTAAGAATATAGAGATATGGACTTCAGCCAGGAAGATAAATATATATGGCCACAGCACAATGTGACTGAATCCCATCTGAGAGCTCCCAGTGCTATGTCAGWATAAATGTCTGCTTCCCTCAGTCAGAGCTGGCTTCGAGGGATGAATCCCATGAAGGGAAAATGCTACTGCAAGCTCTTGGAGCTAGGAAGGTGTTAAAACCACAGCCACAACATGAAGCTTTATTACATAAGGTTTGGAAAAGTCGAGATTGCCTCTCCTCAGCTAATCTGTCATAGCCATCTGCTGGCTTGCTGCTGTCTCACAGCAAATACAAGATGGTTTGAGTTGGTTTAGTGAGGATTTGGGTTGTGGTTGGGTTTTTTTGAACCGGGTCGATCACTGTGTGCTGTTTCAGGTGACAATGTGCCTGAGGAAAGTTAGTGTGCCACACTGCACTGTGTTGGAGCTCCACAGGCTGCTGGAAGCAGCTCATCAGGCATAAAATAATCCTTATTTTGGCAGATCATAAACTCTGAAACGTGACAATATTGATATTTTTTAAGAAAAGTTAAAAATCCAGTGGATGCAATTGTTGCCCAATCTCTAATGACTCTTCCTGTGAAAAGAACCAATTGATGAGAGTAGGTGGCTTCCTGTCCTCCACATTCCACCATGCACTGAGGATGTGTTTGGTGTCCCAGCCCAGCCATCACACAGCAGGTGACAAATGTGCTTTCTCCCAGGAATGTCTAAAATTCTGAAGTGGGGTTCTGAGCAGTGATTCAGGGAATGTGCACCCTGAGCACGAGGTGTGGGTACTTACAGTGTAAGCATGGTTAAAACTATGGGGAAATCACTTTCCCTCCACTTTTTAAAAATTAAATTACTTATGGGGAGGCATTAGAACCATTTGCACAGGCAGAAGAGATGAGGATTGGTTTGAGCAAAGAGATCAAACGCMTTCATTTTCTGTTGCTCTTGGGCCTGTCTCATTGCACAGCTTCCCGTGGATGGACAGTTTATGCTTTGGCATCACATGCAGGTGTGCTGTGAGTGTGACATTCCAAAAAAAAGGGGACAATTTCACATAAAATAGCTTTCCTCACTCCACATGCCTTTGGTTTGGTTTGCACGTGTCCCACCCAGCTCCCTTGGCTGGATGTGCCTGTTGCCATCTCTCTTTCTCTGCCYGCTCTGCAGAGCCAGCTATTTGCAGCCATCAAAACCAGCTGCAGCCAGAAACTTCATAAATGTCATTAATTTGGAGTCCTGCTCTGCAGCTACCAGCCACTCCAGCTATGTAGGTCCTGCACCTATTTATAACCCAGCAATCTGTCTCTGGGGGCTTTGTGCAATTCTCYGCTCCGTGCCATGTGGGTGGTAATGTAATAGCTGCTGTATTATAAGATTTCCTCTGCCACTTTTTAGAAGCAGCAGGTGCAGTGTCAGCAGACTGCTCTGGGAATAAAGCACAGGTAATGTCCCTCCTGTCTCTGCTGCACCACCTGATGTTTAACAGGGGTTGGTGTCCTGCTCCTCTGTGTCGGTGARCATTACAAAAAGATGAAATTTATTMATGGAGAGGTGTCRCTTTCGCAGCAGTGAGCAGTTGCAATGTTCCCTTAGAGCTTTTCCGTGCAAAACCTGGGGAGAAGATGGGATATCCCTTTCTGCTTCCTACCCAGAGCAGGGGAGCAATGGGTGCTGTGTGGATGACACAGGAAACCCCACTGCCTGACACAAAATGGTTTAAGGTAGGCAGGASASCACAAAGAAATGRCAAAATGAGGGTCAGCATCACAGACAGAGGATGCAATCAGCAGCCTACAAGCCAYGGGGCTGTCTGTGTGTAAATTGACAGGAGATCCCTGCAATGGAGACACTTTTTGGATGCTTATAGGAGTTTCTCAAAAAGAAGAAACTTTTTCTCAAGACACTCTAGCCTACAGGGAGTACGCTAGGGGCTTTGGGAGTCTCCAAATAAAATCAGTCTTGGGAAAAACAAACAAATAAACATGGAATTATGGAGGTTCTTGCTTGTGTGTTCTTCCATATCCAGAAGCAGGTGAGACTGGAGCTTGGAGTACTGAGTGTTTCTGACTGAACAAGGAGAGAAGAAAGGATGTGATTTGGCCACTTGAGGGAAATTCTCTGTTGTCTGCAGTGATATGCTCCTTCTAATCCTCGGCTGCTTYTTTCATATCGTGTCTGTGGGTCTGGAGCTGAACAAACTCCTAATGTATGGCCTTGCTTAGCCCAGCCAGTTGCCTCCAGCTGCTCTGTGGCACCTGATATGCTTAAAAGTGGTTAATTGGAAAGGCAATATTTCACACATTTCTTGGGTGAGATGTGCCCTAAACATGGGTTAGAAAACACTCAGGTTTTGTGTGGGGACAGGTCCCCCAAATGCTCACCATTCCCCCAGCAGCACACAGCTCGTGTGGGTTGGGATATGGGGTGCAGAGCACGTGCTCTGGGTGATGGTGGCTGTGCTCTGGGGGCCCCTCTGGTCTGGGAATGGCTGAACTTGGATCCACCTCYCCTGCTGTGGGTAGAACCCCAGGAAAGGGAGCTCATTGCACCTATTATTGGTGGTGGCTTGAAGRGAAGCCAGGCTGTCCCACGTGTGAGCCTTTGGGTATAAAGGGAAGGCTATTTCRTGCAGGGCTGGCTGAGGGACAGCTGCAGCTGCCCGTGCCTGCTCTATTACCTAAGAAAAGCTTCTCAAAAAAAACACAGACACAACCACCCCAAAACAAACCTCTTTGTTTTATCTTTTCGTAAGCCAAAGCCACGGGCTAAGTGTCAGTTCAGGGAAAGGGAAAGAAGAATGGTTGAGTCTGGGGCAAGGACTTGGTGGGGAAAGTGCTGAGACAGGGATGCTGCAGGGGAAGGAGGACAATGGCACAGGAATGGTGAACTTAGAGAAAATGGGGGAGCTTGTGAGGGAGCCAAGTGCACTGGGGGAAAACTGAGATTGGAAAAAGAGCCAAGATAAGCAAAGAGTGAGGGGCAGAGAATGAAGAACCCTACTCTAGAAAGGGTCTAGGAAAGAACAGGGCAGAAGRACCTGAGCTCTAAAGCATGTCGTTTAGTCTAAAATAGGTTTGAGCCTTTGTCCTCTGCTGCCAGAGAGCAGCTGCAGAGCCTGGTGTGGGGACCTGGGATCCCCTGCTTGCTGCATGGCACAGGACAGCCCACTGAGCCCCTCCGCAGCTGAAGGGCAGAGATCTCCTCTTTGGGTCCCTGCATCCTGCCAAATCCACTGAAGGGACCTGGTACAGGGCCCCACAGGCAAACAGTCACAGCATTTGGTTCCTGAGACATGGAACATCCAGTGTGTGGGAGAAAAAGAAAGTCTGCCCCAAAAGCTCCTTTTTGAATAAAACAGAGGGTTGGGGAAGACAAAGWAATATGGCATCTTGTAAATAAAGGATTATTGTAAAAGATGAAATTACCTTAATTTCTTCCTCCGACCAACTTTTTGAGTGCTTGACATTTTAGCCTCAATGYCTTTTGGTGGATATTTGGGGATGTAATGCAGTTGTGGAGTTCCATACAGTAGAAGAGGACGATAACTTTTGCCCATTTTAAAAAGCATTTGTGGGATTCACAAAAGGATCTCCATATCTTGGCCTTTGAATCCCATGGTGGTTATTTCCTATTGTCCTGCAATTCCATTTCAGAAAGGGAAACCCAGGYTTTAAACCAGGTGGGCAGATTTTGYCCTTCTYTCCCATGAGGTCTTTTCTCRGTGRATATTCTTACAGTTTGGCCTTTCAAATTAGCCAGAGCAATCAGTGAAAATGCAATGCTTCTCAGGGGTGTGATGTCATTGGCAGTGTGTCATAAAATGTCACARAAGGGCAGTAATCCCTGGGGTCCTGCCTGGTGCTACAATGACATAAACTCCTTTTGCCTGCAAAGTGTTTGGGGATGCTGTGGCTGTTGCAGGCTGGATGCTGTCGAAAGGGGCACAGGCAAAAATTTTGGTGAGCTTTCAGTTCGTGTGCTCAGCTCTGGMATTCTCATTGCTTTTCCTGGTGTGCTGGTGCCTGAACATTTTGTCCTTTAGAAAATGGTGAAAAGCTGTCCCTGAATCTGAACACCGAGGAACGAGTGCGGAGGCACAACACGGATTGCTGTGTGCAGCATCCTGCCTGTGAATTTTGGGAGAATGGATGAAGGCTGGAATTTTGATGAAGGCTGGCTGACTGGAGCAGAGGAGAGGTGGTTTGATCCAGYACGTGTGCCTGCTGTATTTAACCAGCACTACAGGAGACGGAGCCAAGATCCCCATGGGATGCTGCTCAGCCAGGCTCTCACACAGTGGGGATGTCCACCATGAGGTGATGGGGCAGGCAGGAACTGTGGAAACAATGCCCTTAATCCCACCTCTGCCCACACTTCCACCCACGAGCCTGGCACCAGAAACCTTCCCAGCCATCCAAACAATTGCCATGGCTGACACGGGCTGCATTGTTTCCAAAAGCTGGCTGAAACAGCCTTATTTTTACACAGGATGATTTACACGTAGATCATCATGTAATCCTGCAGCTGTTCAATTCCCTACCCAGAGAGCAACAACACACACCAACTCTCAGGCTACAGGGTCCTACATGTGATAGTTTCCATAACCCTTCCTCCAGGGTTATRGAAACTATCAAAAAATTACAGAGCYGCATAAAAATGATCAGGCATTGTCTTTGTGTTTTTACAGAATTTATTCTGAAATCCTGTGAAATGCAGTGAAACTGGTCTCTCACAGGCAATTCCTGGTGTCCTTTCTGTACTGATTCCTMAGGCTGCTAATTGGAATTGAAATAATCAGCAAGGTTAAAAGTCCTGTGGYAGGTTAATCGCTTCCCTGTAATTCCCAAAACCAGAAATGTAGGGGGTACCAACTAGAACTGTCTGGGTGCTTGGTCTGACCCAGAGTGGCTGCTCTTGCTGTCATTCTGTCCCCTCCCCTGGGAAATGGGGCTAATGGCTGTGTCTACTCTGCAGCTCAGGATGTGGCTCGAGCCACCCCACGTGTCACAGGAGGCTTCTGGGACTGGGTAACCCATGCCTGTATCCCGTGTCCCAGATCCAGGCTCATCCCAGGACCTGCTTGTTCTTTCTGTGTGGAGCAGGTCACAGTTCTGTCAGGAAATGCAATGGGTTTCACCAAAGAATCACAGAATCCTCCGGATTGGAAGGGATACACAAGGGTCAGTGGGTCCAGCTCCTGGCCCTGCACAGAACACCCCAAGAGTCACTCCATGTGCCTGAGAGTGTTGTCCAAATGCTCTTTGAACTCTGTCAGGCTCATGCTGTGACCACTGCCCTGGGGAGCCTGGTCCAGTACCCAAACACCTCTGGGTGAAGAACCTTTTCCTAGTAAGGAAAAAGTATCCAAGTAAGAAAAAATGCGCTTAACAAGGTGGAGAGAGAGATGCTTCTGGATGGTCAACCTTTCCCAAACAGATGAGTCAGCCTGACCCAAGGAATTGTGTTCAAACCAGCATCTCCTCTTCACCCGAAAAGGTCTGAAGTGTTCCCAGCAGAGCTGCAGCTCACACATTTCTGTCTTCTGTGTATGGCTTTTGGGGCAGCAGTCACAGATGTCCTGCTCTTTTATTTCCTGCCTCAGAAGGGGGTAAGGCAGCAGTGTCACCAYGGTGGCTGCAGCGTGAGGGACGTGTCTCACTGTGGGAGAAATTTGGGGCTGCTGCTTCTTTTCCTGGCTAAGAAAGTCGATGGCTGTGACAGATGTGCCAGAGGCTGAGTTCAGGGTAGAGATCTGCTCTGGGCATCCCTTATTTCTGGGAACAACTTGTTCCCAAAGCCACTCTTGGTCTCAAATCATCTCTCAGCTGCTTGCATCCAGGGCTGAAGCAAATGAAAGATCCCTTCTTGGTTTTCTGTATCACCTGTTGGCCYATTTCTAGCCTTACAGACCAATCTCAAGGCCAAGTATAAAGGGAGCAGATCCTCTCTGAATTATACAGATAACAATGGATAGCYACATTGCACCAATCTCTCTGGAAGGGAAGTCAGATTTGTGTCCCTCAGCTGGGAGGAGTGACCCCCTCTGCCTTTTGTGAGGCTTCTGTGAAGGACTGCACTTTCTGTGGCAGGGYAAATGTTCTACTGAAAACTGACAAATTTTGTGTAACCTTCCCTTAGGCTTGCTCTTTTTGAAATACGCTTTTAATTACAAATAAAAAGCTTTATGTCTGATCATTCCTCATTAGCTGCTCAAAGGCTCTCCAAGGTTCTAGCTCTCCTAACCATCCTGCTCTGGCCCTYTCCACCTCATTTCACTATTTCAAAKAGAGTGTTTGGTCTTTTCCTTCACCTTCCTGGTGCCAGGAGGGTGACAAAGTAGCAATGRCATCTTTCCTGTCCAGTGCACCTGGAGCTGCCTGCCCAAATGCTACCAAAGACATGACCTCCAGCACGGCATCAAGCTTCAGCTGAAATGCAGGTCTGACAATGTGTGAAAGTACAGTAACATAAATAAGATGTTGGCTGTAGATCTCCTGATGACAGATGTAAATATGAAGTGTGCTTTCTAAAAATAGCCTGTGTGGAGAAGGTTCTGGAAATGCTGGCTATTGGAGAGGCTTAAAATTAGGTCACAGATGATCAAAAGAGTAAAATAGCAATATCRGCAAGGTTCTTTGTACAAGTACAACATTTCAGGGCACCTGGATGCTTGGGATCAGCTGGGGGTGAAGTGGRACCTGTGTGTGACAGATCTTTCTGCAAAGGCAACGTGTAGGATGGACAAACTGGGGTGACATCTGGAATGCACACCGGTTGGCCACTTGACAAAGAGGAGCCATGTTTTTTCCCCCTTTAATTCCATATGAAAGAGGCCTAGTTTTCCTGAGATTTCCTTTGCTACTCTGCTCTTTAGAGACAGTCCTTCATTTGCCACCAGTCTGTCCTTGCTCTGGGTAGCGCTGTAGATGTGTTTGCCCAGTGGTTAATCTGATGGAAGATGTGACAAGCCATTTGTCTCAATGGCATGTGCCACCCCTTCACAGCCAAATCCTGCTCTTTGCCACCAAATCCAAGGCAATCCTAAACGTTTTGRTGAAATTAGATTTTTACACAACTTTTTATTGCCCATTTTACTTTTCACCCGTATTGAGACATTGTCTGTAGGTAGCGTAAGGATTCTTCCATTCCCTCTCACACCTCCAGTGAGACCTTAATCCATAGAATCTCTGCCAAACCAGTTTTTACCTGCTCATATTGCTTGTTTTATTGAGCAAGKACTGCAGCATCTCCCTCAGCAAGAAGGGGCTAAAATATTTATTAAATAGAAAATCCTGCATTATTTAAAATCATAAACGTTAGGAGAAAATAGGAGCAACCCTTTTGGACCTGAATGTGCCTTCTTCTAATATCAGTGTGGTATGCAAAGAAAGCATGAATGGAGGTTTCTTTTGTGTTTTTTTAAAGGAATTTTTAGATCCAGCAGTGTTACTTGGCAAGCATGTTTTATTTTTTGTAATCACCAGGTTTTAAAACACAGTGATCAGCCCTGCAGTTACTGAGGGTCRAGTAAGAATAGACCCCGGGCTGCTTCTTTTAGGGCACAGCAGCCCCTAGATTAACTCTTTCAGCGCTTTTGTGCCATGCATTTGCTCAAAGTAAATGACTGCAGTGTAACAAAGAATTTCTGGGCTGGCATGTGGTGATTGTTGCTGGCTGGATGTCACAGACTGTCAGGGGTTCACTCCCTGTCCCCCCACATCTCAGTCTGCCAGGGAAGAGCATGTGGGTCCCTCCACACAGACCCAATGACTCTGCAGTCGCTGTGCTTTGGGCTCACAGAGGTGATGAGCTTCGCAGTGTTCATTCTTCAAAGGATAACTCCTGCCTGCCTCTGAGGTTCTTTCTGTGTGTGAGAGAATACAGCCACATTCAGTGTATTTTTATAGATGTGTGTCTATCTGTCTATCTGCTAATTTTTTTTCTGTAAAATGGGAATATTCTGATGTTCCTCCATGGAACAGCTGAGCTGCTGTAAGACAAGTTGTCTTCTCTACAGCACCCTTTGCAGTGCTCTGCAGGTTTAAATTATTTTCCAGAGCATTGCTTGGCTGACTTGGCAGCAATGCACTKTTGGGGTTACTGGGAAAAAATAATACAAGGAAGTGTAAGTAACAGCTGAACTGARGAGAAAATTTTGTGACATTTTTCTCTAACGTGCTGAAAACAGCGTTGTTAGGGTAGATCCTGCCAGTGGAAGATTTTTTTTCTCTTTGCAGTTGTGAAACATCAAATTCATTCACAGTCACTTCAACCACCACTATAGTAAGTCTTTAAMAATGAAGAGGCGTTGCTTAGTGATTCACCTGTGGGTAATGGTGGTTTTCATATAAAGGATGGCCAACATTTCCCTAGATGAGTCTTTAAATCCATCTTGTAATGCTGCTGGACTACACAGCTGGGGAAATAGGCAAGGTTGCAGACAGAATTCTTTTTTCCAGGCAGTAAACATTCGGTTGTGATTTTGCAACAAAGATGTAAAACAAGAAATCTGAGTTTTCTTGAGCTCTCTCAGCTATGTGTTTAACTAGCAAAACAGGAAATTATATCTGTTGCATGACTTTTCCATGGTCAGCATGAGAAATGAGGCAGAAGAGGAGGCACACGTGGGCTGGAAGGCAGCACCTTTCTGATGCTGGAGGTTTGAACAGCAATGCCCAAATCCAGGCCTCTTGTTTTCTTTCCTGCAGTTGTTGGAACACCAGGCTGCATGGCTGCTCTGGGTGAGGGCAGGGCTGCAGTTAAACTTTCCTTTTTGCAGAATTCAGATGTGATGGAGTAAGGRGAAGTACCTCCTCATTCAACAGTGGCTTGAACCTTCCAGATTCCTGCATCAGCAAATGAATTCAACTTAGTCTTCCTGAGGCTCACCATCCATAAATGCCCATCATCTCTTASGATGAAGGTCAAGGAACAGCAAACAAACTGCAGTTTAACAGTGAGCCCTGTTTCAGACTTTTCTTTATTTGTCTATTTTAAATTAAGAGATGGAGGAGGGAAGACTGGGAGAGGAAGTTGAGATGAAGAATTCTCCATCAGGCTCTTGGAGAGCTGCAACATTTACCACAATCCCATCATTTTGGGGGTCAAAAACTGGTCCCTGGTTGGTGTTAGAGAGGGACCAAGCTGCAAACACACCAGGGAGTGCCTCTGCTGTGGGCTTTTGCAGTCTAAAGGAACAATCACCCCTGCATTTCTCTACGACTCAGCTTTCAGGGGATTGCTTTAAACAGTTTTGCAGTATCAGATGGTGTAGTAGTGCTGAAGCTGATACTTTGATCTGCAGGGAAGTGGTGCTGAGCCATCACTGGAGAATTTTTACTGTGGGAAAACTCCAGTTTAGGAAAATGTCATAGCAGGCTATCAGTTCTGGCATGAAACTGCTAGCAGGTGGATATCGTGATGGGAAGAGCTAAGTGGCTTTTGCTGGCTCACTGGTGCAGCTGGCCTGTTCTCTCGCTTGCATAAAAGAGAAGTGGGACCTGCCCTTGGGCTACAGCGAGAATTTGGTTTTGGTGTGGGATGCAGAACATGTAACAGGGACAATAAGCCTGAAGTGAAGCCTCAGGCTGGGGTTTTACACAGAGAAGGTTTTTCASTTCTCTTTTCTAGAGAAGTTAGGGCAATGTTATTTCAGCTCTCCAGGCCTGGTCCTTAGCCTGTGTGCCTGATTTCAGTGCAGCTGTTACAGAAATTGTAAGAAAGGAGGTGGAAGGGRCTCCCAAATGTCACATGCTGCCATAATCTGGAACTGGCTTTTTAAGGCCATCTTTTAGAAACAATTGTCTTACCWGCTTTTGAATTCTGATGCAGCCTCCTGCTGCCATCCCTGTAATGCTGCAYTGGGCTTGGCCTTAGAGGTCATTTTCTTTCTCCCTGCAGTTTTAGACTGCCAGTTCTTGGCCTGGCCTGGTCTGGGGAAATGGTTTTCCTCTCCTGTTTTGCAGTGAATCTTTGCATTCAAATGGTTTTCATCCTGACTTATTCCATTCTGGGGCAGGGGGAGGCTTAGGGTAGGTTGTTGTTTTTTTGGGTTTGTTTTTGTTTTTTTTTTTTTTTTTTTTTGCCTTTCCCAACTGAGCCACTGCTTACTTATGTGGAATTAAGAGGAGCAGTTTGTGTGCAAACAGACTGTGGGCACCTTTTACTGAAGTATTGTGCAAAAGTGGYGAGATTTTTGATGGGGAAAGAATGAATAACAGCTTTGGCTTAGGAAGAAAACCAATACAGCTTTGAATCCATCCTGGAGAAACTCTTGGTTATGCTGCAGTAGAAAGCATACAGTGGGAAGACTCCAGTCTTTCTGCTTAGAGTAAAGGAGATAAAGYGATGTTCAGATCCATAGATCTTATCTGAATCATGCCCTTACTGCCAGCAAACAAAAAGGAAATGTTAGAATATTGTGTTTAATTGGGTATAAGTGCTTTACTATTTATCTGTTTCTGTTTCCTCCATTCCTCTGGGCATCCTTGTAAATGAAAGCACAGAGATTTCCCCAGAGCMATAATTTAATTTGACCTTCTTGTGAAGGCATTTTAAAGTGACATTGCGCTCCAAATGTGAACACATTCCCTCCAGCACTGCCCCTGGTCTGGCTGGAGTGGGAGTTCTCTCAAATCCTGGCTGCCCTACATCTGCCAGCCATGTRTGCCTGTCCTATTCCTGCCCCAGCTGCAGGATCAGCTCCTCAGGAGTGTCCAATGCTCTGCCTCYATCCCTGCTGTTTCCATCCTCGCTGCTTCCCGCTGCAGCTTTAGTGAAGCACTGGCAGGGCTGTCCCTGTGGATAGAGGAGCACAAGAGCTGAGCCAGGCAGTGCTGGGCACTCCTGAATACCTGTCCTGCTTCTCCCACAGACTCTGGGCTCTGCTTTGTTCTGTAAACAGCTGATGGATTCAGACACAAGCAGCGAGTGCTCTTGGCAATGCRTGGAAATGCTCATGCCTAATCTTGGACCTGACACGTATGGAGCTCTTCACACGTCTGAACGTGARGCTGTCAATTAATTCTCGCAGCTCTGGCTGTGAAAGATGATCACTTTGCTGTTGGAAAGAGYGCACTGAATTAAACAAACCATCAGACCAGGCAAGGGCACTTTTCCTACAGCCTTTTGAAGACATAAATAAGTTCTGACATTTCTGTTTTATGAGGGAATTTGAGGTCCAGAGAGGTCATAAAAGCCTGCAGGTACTGAAGTCCCATTCACCTTCCATTGTAGGTACTGAGTCCACACTGGAAGTCTCTGCAAACCCCTGCACTGCCAGAGTCTAATCTTGCTTTCACACCGATTTACTTTTGAAAATATCTCTAGCAGAATAATCTGGTGCGTAACTAGATGACAAACTCAGGTTATAATAAAAATTAGTCTTGATTCTTGCACTGTGTACAGAATTCTCTCTCTGGGATTGTTTTTGGTTTTTTTTTTTTTAATTTGCTTCGTTTTAAGTTTTTCATCACAATCCAGTGAGGAGAAAGTAAGAATGGAGTTTCTAGTGCTAAAACAAGATTTTAGGCAAGGCTGCATATAGGAAGCAAGTTGTAGGGACAGAGTGCAGCTCAGCCTTTCTGAATGAATGAAAAGATTGCTGAGGAAGGTACGACAGCCATCCACTGCCTTATTCTTCTGTGCAGGTGTTAGTCACTGTTCCCCCTCTGTGCTCTCTGCCTGTGCAGACTCTCCAGGCTCTACAGAAAGAGCTTTGAATTCCCCTGCAGGAGAACTGCAGGCAGCTTTGAACTCCCTAAAGGAGTGGTTGCAAGGAGAATGGTGGTGAAATGTGTGAGTGAGCAAAGGAGCACTCACCACCAGGATTCCAAGGTTCTGGCCTGTGTTTCCACAACAGGCATGAATGCATGGGATGMAGCTCAGCCCACACTCGAGCTGGTGGTTCCATTATTCCAGCTGGAATTCTGTACCCAGGCACAGCCCCTCATTCCCCTTTGCTTGCTCACTGTCGCTTGAGCTCTGTGAATTCATTGAGCCCGTTCGAATCACTCTTGGTTTGTGCCAATGCTCTGGGAGAGGCACACACAGGGTAAATTCTGGTCTGCTCTTGTGCATTGAGGTGCTGCCATGCACARCTTTTAGATGCCAAACCAGAACAGGTTTCCCTCAGGCTGTGGGCAGTGGTGGTGATCACTGAGGTGCTGAGTGTCCTTGCAGTGGGACAATTGCCCTGGAAAGGGGAGTTCACATGGGATAACTCGTACAAGTTTTGTTCAGCACGTGCAAGGTATGCCAGACCCATGTCTTCCACAATTTCCCAGAATTATGGATACCCCAAGGACACAGAACCTTAACTAAGTTCCTCTGCTTAGGGGAATAAATGAGTCACTTTTTAATTCAAATGAGTGCAGTGTGGTCGGTGTGTTTAGCTGAACAGTTGTTTATATCTCATAGGGTGCATTTCAAAAGCAGGTTGAATTTGCTCCCCATTAACGCAATACACAGTATTTATTCTGCTTAAGCAAGAGGCAGAAGGAGAACATGAGTTTGTTCCATTCACTCACCTTTGAAAATGTGTGACTGATGGGGGGCTGAAGGGATGGGTGATGCATGTCGCCCATCCTGTCTGCATTAACTCACTCATTTATGGGTTTTGGCTGGAGCTGGGCTGACCAAACTGGGTGAACCAGGAGAGATGACAGCGAGAGCCCTGTCAACATGTTTTGCCTTTCCTACAAAACTGTGACTTCACTGCAAAGCAGACTTCAGTGTGAACATAGCTCTCTTCCCCCAGCACTTCCACAAGTGTGGATTGACAKGTTAATCCTTTTGTGTCCACACGCAGGTTACACAGCTAAGGAGTGGGAGTAAGCAGAAAGTTGCCTCCAGGTTAGAGCAGAAACATTTCCTACCTCTCTGGAGCCATGATTATGCAAAAAAAATGCACTGACTTCAGAAAATGGAGGCTCATATTTTGAAGATGGTGGCTTCATCCTTCTATAGAAACAGTATTTGCATTGCATGCTCAAATTTATTTTACTATTTAACCATTCAAAACAAATATTTTCTGTTAGCCTATACTCTAAATTAAAGTCAGGTTCCCAGAACAATAGAATTCCTTTAAAACTTATTTCTTTGGGCTTAATTACTATTTTCCCCTTTAGAAACACGTGGCTGGGACAACACATTTCTCAACCAAGTAATTCCAATTACTGCTTGAAAAAAAGTCAAGGTGCCCAAATGCCCAAAGCATTCACAGTTCGGRACAAAATAGCAAAAATCTGTCTTTTTTTTGGTTGCCTGTTGCCGTTCCACATATGAAGGCGACCCTCTACAATGCTCTTTCCAATTATTATAATGGAGCAGGAAAAGATGAAAGTGTTTTKTGCCAGGGGATGGGTTTTGAGCCAYATTTGGCCTCTGGTGAGTTACCTGTTCCCAGAGCTGCTGGCACTGCACCTCCCAGCAGGGAGCCTGGCGTCCGGTGCGCCATCGTCATCTGCTGTCAGCGAAGCTCCAACATGCCTGTGACCTAGAAAGATAAAAATACCATGATACCAATGACAGAGCTCCTGTGAGATGACAGGCTGTGCCACCAGCAACAGACAGTTTTGGTRGGGAATCATGGCATGGTGCTATATCCAGAATGGCTCCGTGAAACCACCCAATCTCTCCTCTTTGCTGTGCTCCTCTCCACACCCCTCTACCCAAAGKGATGTGGCTGTGAAGGTAAAAACAGTGCTTGTACAAGATCTAGCCAAGGCCAAATACCTCTCCATGAAGGTACCTGCTCACTACTGAGAAATGTCCTGTGAAACTCTGCAGTAATCCAAATGGCCCTGTCTGGCAGGCCTTCTCACCTGGCTCAAGCTAGTAGCTGTCTAGAAAAAGCTGGAAGTAGGTAATGTTGAACCATGAAAAGCAAATTTGATTTCTCATTGATCAATAAGTGCCTATCAGGAGCAGGATGGGCAATACCTGCACCCCAGCTCTCCAAGGCATTTTTTTCTTGGGAGGTTGTTTTAAGTGGGTAATCTGTCATCCAAAACTTGGTTTTAGAGGTAAAATGGCATCTCTGCTGCTGTCAGTAGAGAAAAAAATGGTGCCACCTATTTCAGATACTTTTTAAAAGCTGGTAGGAATAAAATCTTCTCCATGGGTACTACACTGATGCACCGGAAGCATTTTCTTAGGGACTGCACAGARGTACAACTAAAGCAGAGAATCAGTTCTCTGTCAATGCACTCCAATAAGATACAAGAACAGGTGGAGGTGAGATGTCCCCTGGAAAGAGAATCTATGACCTTTATAATGGATCTTTATAATTTTATATAAAAAGCTAAGCAAAAAAAGCCAAAATACTACTAGGAACTGGAGCACCTTAACATCATAATGTGCAACAGGAGCAGGAAACAGTTGTCATATGCTAAGAAAAAATAGGTTACCTCTGTTGAAGATGTGTTTCAAGGGAGGGCAAACAGCAAATCAGGGGATAACCAAAGTAAGCTTTCGTTCTCCTGAGGCTGTGGTCAGCTTGGATTTGGATCAGGTGGAGAAACTGCAAGTGTGTTTCATCTGTTGTACACATCAGCTTTGGGAAAAGTCATCTTCCAGCCATCTTCCCTTGCAGAAYCTGGAAAAGGTATCTTGCTCTGTCTAAAACCATCACCAATAAACTAATATTTCCCAGAGGAACTCTTCTCCCTGAGGAGGGGGGAACTCACAATCTTCATTCCATGTTTCTTACCACACTTTTTTTTTTCTGTTTTTCCTTTTGCTCCTTTCAACCTCAAATTTACTTGTCATTGCTCTTTCATGAGCCTTTAAAATAGTGTTGGTATAGGAAATGAGGCTTGAGAATGCTGCCTGCCAGTTCTCCTCCTTTCCTGGTCACAGTCTCCTCTGAAGCTATCCTCATTATCAATTACATTTAATAGAGAAGAAAGCTGTCACAAATGTTATTCCCTAAATAAATTAAGTTTTATGAGAAATGGAATCTKGGGAAGCACTAATGAAGAAAAAGTAGCTCTTGGACATTTTGTCATTTTGTTTGCAGAAGACAGCTGGCCAGTCAACATCTCAAATGCATATTTTTTTTTAAGCCATAGCCTCTGCTGTGTTTGTTTACTAAGGAATAAGGATATACACCTGTTTTGTTTTTTTTTCTTTTCTTCTCCCAGAGAGAGCTATATAACAAAGCACAAACAATAGGGGACTGGACTTTTGCACAAACCCCTCTTCCTTTTCTTTTGCTCTTTTTGATTTCTCACAATGTCATTTTCATATGCTTTGAGCCCTCTTTTGCCAGAAAGTTTGCCAGAAACTTTGGTAGTGATGGAGGTGATGACTCTAGAAGAAACAACTTGAACTTGACTGAGCTGTCCCCTCTTTTCTCTTGGAATTTTGGATCTAAACTGTTTTTTGGAAGTGTTAGGAGGGCAAAGATTGGAGAATCCTCATGCAATTCATGAGGTCATATGTCCTTTTCGTGTTCTTTTTAATTTTTTTTTTCCCTGTTTTCACTAAAAGGAAAGGGAACTTCTGGAAAAAAATGTTTCAGATTAAAAATTCTAAACATTTCACGAAGGAAAGCTACAAGTTTCAAGAGAAGCATGTAAAGATATTTTCAAGTAAATAATGCAGTAAAATGGGTTCAAATTGATGCAGAATTACTAAACTTGCTCCCAAATTCATGAATGGAAAGATTTCCTCGAAGCTCTTGCCACGAAAAATGTCTTTGGTGACAAATGAACCTGCTGTTCATTTCCCTTATTGTGCCATGTTTTCTAGGTGGTGAATGAATCCTAGGACTAGAAGCCAAGAGTTCACAAATCTGTTTCTGACCTTAATCTTTGTGGGGAGCAAGGTTGGCCACTTGCATGAAGTCGCTCACAAAATCCCCCTGAGGGTCTGTCTAGATTGAATCAGCCAGATGAAGACGCCCATTGGTTGGTGTGAGACTCACATTTGTGCTCTTAGACTGATTTTAACTGATTTTGAATAACACCTGTGAACTTTTGGAAATATTGCTCCTGCAGTCAGGAGATTCTGGGCTTTGGTACAAATTGGGAACACACTCCATTTCCCACTCTGCTCAGAGAAATATTGACAGGGCACTCAAACTTTGAGTACCTCAGGCACCCCAGATACAATTCTTTGCATTGTCTTTTGAGGACTAAAGCACTTATTCTACGATGGTGATACACACCACCAACTTTTCCACTCTGTTTTCTGAACTCCAAACATGTGTTCGAGCTATGCTGAGGAGCTGGTAGCACAAGAGCTTTCATTTGTGTGAAACACAGATCTGTGATCCCCCCAATTCCTTCAGCAAACAGGTACTGAGCAGTGCAGGTTGCTCCTTCTGCTGCTCCAGTCTCGGCTCTTGCCCTGACCCGCGGGGAGAGGAGACCACACGTGGAGCAGAGGTCTGTGAGTGGGAGGATGAGTAGAGTAGCTCCAAAGACGTGTTGGAATGAGAGAAGCACGAGGTCACAACAGACAGTGTGTTTGCAGCTGGTGAGGCTTGCTGAAATRCAGCATGAGATCAGTGATTTCATCCTTTTTAGGATAAACTTTCTGCAGTCACTCTAAAGCAGTCAGGCGGGTGAGTCCCAAACCTACAGGCTCGTGGTGGCTTTGAAAGCAGCACATGTGGCCCAGATGTGTGACCAGTGTGCATCAGATGGGAGGGCTGGGTCATACACAACTCACAGTCTGAGTATTTTTCATCAGGGTTTGCTCATGGAATGTTGTTACTAGTGAAAGAAGAATTCTCATGTAGAGCAGAGACAGGAAAAATASGATTTTCCAGGTGTAGCTGGTTGGAAATGGGATGTTGAAAGGATCRGTAGAGCTCCTCATCTCAATAAATGAAAAAATGTCTGTTCATAAGCAGCTGTGGAGGGCAAGGGACCTTGTTACCATGTAGGAGGAGATGCTGGAACCCTTCCTAAAAGCTCAGGTACTTTGAAAGARACACATGTATCAGAAGAGGTGATATCAAGTCACAGTTGGAAATGCYGTGCAGTCAAGGTGTCTGTGTTTAATTGGAGGGATTTCAGAAAGAACTGTGAAATAGTGTAAAGCTCTAGGGATGTGCCTTACARCGAGGAGATGGGGGTTTCACTCTACTAGATCTCTCCAAGAAAAGGATGAAAGGCAAGTTTTAAATTTTCTTTTTTTTTTTTTTCTAGTGAACACCTTTTATAATTTAAGAGGAAAAAAAAAGGAGGCCATCCATTCAGGGAATATTGAAATTAAAAGAAAACAAGAAGAGAAATTCAATCTTTAATGCCAGAAAGATCTGGAATTGTTTCTGCAGAGAAACMTCCTGGATGGACACTCTTGGTGCAGAAACCCAAGTCCTGAAAGACAGATGACCCTTAATGGGCTTAATGCTGCTCATTCATGTAGTTAGGAAGGARGATAGTTGTGTAGTGAAGTCATATGGCCTGCTGAAAGAGTCAGAGTGGAGAGCTGGAGCAATATTTCTCAATATTCTTCACCACTATTTTAAATTCCCTGTTGACTGAARTCCCCACAGCTCTCCAGGCACATCGCTGTTGTTTGTATTGATCYGTGGAGCTCAGCAGGAGTTTACTCCAGGAGTTATTTCTCCTGCACAATTGAGAAGTGTTGATTCATCTTTTTGCTGCAAGACTGGCTAATAACAAATGCTTTCCAGGAACCAGCCCTGGTAAATCAGCCATAGACGTGTAGCTCAGATTCAATTAAATTGATAGTGCACACAGTTCAGCTCCAATTCAATTATTTYTCATTTTATGCAAATGAGATTTCTTATTGCACTGAAACAAATTATTATTTTCTCATGACAGTGCCTCATTTGCATGCTTTGCTACGTATTCTGCCCTTAGTTTAACCTAAAAACAAAACAGAAGGTTCCTCAAAATTCAGAGGCTGAACTGAAGAGCTAATCTTTCATTAGCATTCTGGAGACAGTAATTCCTTTGTGATCTGGTTGTGCTTAGCCTTCCTAGAACATTGCCTGATTAAAGCTGTGTGTTTGAMAAAATAGATTAGGCATGACATCTGCCAGGTGTATAAGCCCAAAGGCAAACACACCAGCCTTTGGGAATTTTCATCCAAAAATCTGCATTTGGCCAAATTTGCAGTTGACTTAAGGTCCTGCTGCTTAGACAATATCTGATTTATACTTCAGGGATGAAAAGATGTATTTTTTTTCATCTACTGCCTACCTACATACCTTCTACCATGAGTAATGCTCACTCCATTTGGGAGTAACCAAGTAAGCACAAAAACAAGTGGAAGMTGCAGAGGTTTTTCATGCCAGTATTTCTTTTTCTGGGACTCAATCATAATGARCTTGTCTCTGCAGAACTCCTGTGGCTGGCATCAGACAAGGAGCTGGAGCCCACCAAGAATAAAGGAATTGCTGCAAGGCACAGGCAATGCCAATGGTCAGGAATGAAATCCAACCCTCTTTAATATTAACCCAGTGCCTTAGCCACAAATTTGTTCCATTCTTCATGTCGATTATGCTTCTTCAGGATGCAAAGCTATTAGCCTGCTATCCCCTGAGCTGTCAGAAAAGGGACAACTTTTCTTTACCATGTGAAGTCCTGTGAGTTTGGCATAGCCTGTTTTACTTTGAGAAAAAGATAATGGAAGAAATTTTGTGCGGTCAGTGAAAAAAATCCTGTCCCTCCCGCATATCGGAGTGAGACTTCCACTGGKAATGACAAAACCATTCTGGAGTTATCTGCCTATCCAGCCCTGTAATGTAAAGTTTTTACTGATGTTGAATGCAGCAAAGTAAGCAAGATGCCATATTTTTCATCAGTGTCACCCTTGTTCTTCCCCTCTTGGGAAGCAGAGACACATAAATAGTCAGGTGTCTCTTCAGGACACATCGACCTGTGCAAAAGCTGTGAAAAACAGAATGCTTCTAAAATACCCAACTGGAGTGTGTGCTTTCACACTGAAAGAATAAATMAGCCTTTCCCTTCCTGGGCTTTCATTCTGCAGTAATTTTCCCCTCTTCCTCACACTGAGCCATGACTGCTAAAGTTCATTTCAGATGGTTTTACAGCCAGTGGGAGTGGCTCAATGAAGCACTGTCAGTCGAAATGCCAGTCCCCAGTGCTCAGGTTTGCTGGTGGATTCCTTGCTGGTTTAGCAGCACRGACACAGGTGTTCTCAGGGGCTGATGCTGCCACTGTCCTGGAGGCTTCTGGCAGGAAAAAACTTAATTTTGCTTAGGCAGTCCCAGCATTTCATACTATCTCACTTAACGATGGCAGCCTGCATACACACACATTCTCAGAGATGCAAACAAGTCCCTGTGAAGTGCAGGGTCTGTGCTGGTCCCTGTTGAAGCCTGGCAGTTCCAGGGTTTTCCTGAGCCAGTGGGGATGGAACAGGGCTGCCAGCTGAAGGGGAAGAGGGAGGGTGGCCCTGCCTCTTTGGCTCTGACCTTTCGCTGGGGTTTATTCTCCTGAGTATCTGCCCATTTCTTACGCAAAGCCAACAGCCACATCTCTCAGGGGTTTCATGGACTTTGTGCCATTCCTTTTTATTTTTTTTTCCTTGTTCAAGGGTCTGTTAGGATTGGTTGCTTTTCTTTTGTATTTTGAAGGAAGAGTGAGCTTGGTTAGATTGAGTTTCTCTTTCAATCAGTCTCATGAGGAATTTCAGTTTCAATCCAGAGGGCTCCTGGACTGAGGAAAGCTTGTGGGAGAGGAAGGTGCTGCAAAGGCTCCTGGAGCTGGGCTTGGCTCCATTCACCTATGCCCCTCTGAGAGGCTGCTCCACGTGTGAAACACCTCCCCCTTTCTCAGCCACAGCCACTGCATCCAGCAGGGACTCGTGGGCACACTGACCCCAAAGGCAAGGGCTGTTCTGATGGATTATTGAGCCAAATGACAGCCCTCTGCAGGCTCCAGGCAGAGAGGGAATGTGTGAAAAACTGGGGAGCTGCTGCTGAGCTTTGGGGTGGGGAGACAGCAGACTGTGAGCAAAGACAGATTTTGGTCTGATGGAAGGAAAAGGGAAATGCATTTAGAGCTGCATTTACACCAGCTGCTAATCTTGCTGCTGGAAGCTTTTTTTTTTTTTTTTTTTTTTTTTTAAAGATGCTTGATTAAAATGCTTGTGCCTCATTTGCATTTGTATCCTTTGTGTTTTATAATAAGTAACTCATCTGCATGGAGAGAAGAGACAATTCTTATCCACAATTGTCTGCTTGGCATATGATCTGCAAAGCRAGTAGAATGGTTTTCTGCTTTGGTGAGCTTTTATTAACAGATACAGGAAGAGGAGCTGAAAAAAAGAAATTTGAGAAAAATTGCATAGCTATTATGAATATTACGTTCTGGTTGTTGTTGAGGTTAGGGCGTAACTTAGGCCGAAGCTTACTGTTTCCAAAGCTGTAAAAACAGTGACTACTCTTGCTTCCAGCAGTTTGAGTTTATTATCTTTCATYCTTTTTTTGGAAGCAAAATTAAACAGTTTATTTTTGCTTCCACAGAACCACAATTTTGGCAGAGTGTAGACAACTTGCTATCTAAACTTTGTTCAAATAAACACAGTCCATTTTTTTTACCTCTTAAAACTCACTTGCTGATGTGCTCCAGAAAAATTTCGTAAGCTCCAAATGACAAAACGAAGAAAATTATGTCCATATTTCTTCAATTGTATCCCAGTACAGCCTTTATCTGTAGGATTTGCAAGCAAATTGACTTTCAGTCCTATCCTTTCCTGGTATCTTCTCTGCAGCTGACGAGAGATTTGCAAGCAAATAGATCTTTTTGAAAATTTAAAGCAGATTTGCTGTTTCACAGYTTGTGTCTCTTTTGCATAAATACATTTTTTTCCAGAAGCCTTATAGGAAGTATTATCTGACAGTCCCACTGGCCAGCTTCCTAAAGATTTTGTTTGTTTCCTGGTGATTTCAAAGCATCTACAGTCTTTTCACCCTGACTTGTCGTCTCTCCCCTCCCCAGAAGCCTCAGTTGTTTCACTCCATACGCGTTTATGACATCTCTGTCGTGTAAACAGAGTGTTCAAAGGGGAGTGAAGTTATTTAAATCAAATTGTTTTTCCCCTGGGAGTCAGGCACTATTATCATTAGGACTGTTGTGATAGCTAAATTTACCAGATACTTTGCAGCAGGAAACCTACTTACAGTCTGCCAGAYTTCAGCAGTTTGGGATAAACTCTTCCCTGCTAGGAATCTGTGTTATAACTCCATGTCACTCCTTCATTACATCCAATGTGTTCAAGGGAAAAAAAACAAGTTCTTTGCAAAGTCTAGGATGTAACTAAAAATTTCATAATAATGAATGTGCAAAAGGGAGCAAAATAAAGTTTGGATGGGCCATTTAATGCCAGCATCTTCTACCATTAGAGAACTTGCCTTTGAAAGTGGGCAAAGTCTCCTCTCCCTAGTAACRAGTGACAGGATGAGAAGAAATGGCCACAAGTTGTGTCAGAGAAGGTTTAGATTGGATATTAGCATTTTATTCTTTCATGGATGGGGTTATCAGGCATTTGAACAAGCTGCTGAGGGAAATGGTGAAGGCACCATTTGCCTGGGAGTGTTCAAAAAATGTGTGGATATGGAACTTGAGGACGTGGTTTGGTGGCGAACATGGTGGTTGTAATAGGCTAAAAACTGGATTTGATGATCTTAGAGGTCTTTTCCATCCTTAATAGTTCTATGATTCTATTAGGTTGACCTAAGACAAATGTTAGGGAAATGGAAAAATTCCAGGATTCCTTTATAAGTAGTTAGGCTCAGATCTTTAGCTTATCACATACCCAACACTGAATAACCATGCTTGCAGGCAACTCCTACTTCTGTAGGGCAGGGGAGAAATTTTCTTGTTTGCAATCCCCAGCAGTGAAATTTGCAGAGTAGCAATGCAAGGCCTGCAGAATAAACTCATCCAGAGGCAAGGAGTGAGGTGCATTGCTCCTGCCAGGGCCCATCTCACCTCTTCCTCGCCTTCTCATACAAGAGTAGCCAGAGGTTTCCAGACAGGTCAGGCTTTCTGTGTTCTGTGCAGGTGGATCTTGCCTGCCCCTGCCCTGGCAGTGTTTCACTACCCCAGCACAGTGTTTGAGCATCCCCACTGCTGCCCAGACCTGCAGCTTGGAGGATGAGAACACAGCTGCTCAGAGAAGTAGAGAGGTGCAAAAGGAATGAACAAAGTGGTTTTGTGCAAAGTTCTTTGATTGCTGCAATAGTTCTGCCCAGGAAAATTATCAGGAACTCATAGCAGATCAGTCTTGAAAATTTGAACAGAAATAYATGAAATGAGAGAAATGAGTTTGACCTGACACCCTGACCTGAGCACAGAGCAAGTCTTCTGGGTTGTTTTTCTGGAGTGCAGCATCAGATGTGGAAATCTGACCCTGCAAACCTATTGTATTTATTGATAATTTGCAAGGAATCCTTTTGAGCAACAGAATAAATGGTCATGCAATGCCATGGGTAATTGATACACAAATCTACCTGCTGGCTTGATTTTAGCCAGACCACACCTGAATGCCTCCCTTCCCCAGCTGGTAAAACTAAACTTCAGAGCTACATATATACATTTAGGGATTATCACCCCTTCTCTGAAAAATTCAGCAATTTTGTTCTCAAGAATGCTTTCCTGCTGAACACTAGGAAMGAGAACTAGGGGGATTCATGCTCTTTTTTTCTGTGTGGTTGTTGCTTACTGCTAATATGCTTTTTCACAATGAGGGTGACCTGTTCCCCAATGAGCACATGTTGGGCACTGAACATCCCCACCCTGAACAGAGCTTGGGGCTGTTCAGAGCAGTGCAGTGTAGCATGGGGGTCATCCTCTGTCTCACTGGAGGGAT
The DNA here is from genome assembly GCF_030028575.1 of Malurus melanocephalus. NCBI lineage: Eukaryota > Metazoa > Chordata > Aves > Passeriformes > Maluridae > Malurus > Malurus melanocephalus. The sequence goes on from NW_026623528.1 coordinate 549,281, forward strand.
CCTCCTTGGGATATGCCAAACTCAGCCCAGCAGGAGCTTGCAAAAACACTGAAGAATWGAAACACCTAGGAAGGCTCTGCTAATTCCAGCCGTGATTATAACTGGGGGAGTAARTTRCATATGRGTACATATTTGTAAWAGAATGGGTGTGAGTGGCAAATTARCATGGCTTCTGGTGAGGAATGAGCCTTGTGGGCTAATACAACAAATGTAGGAGGAATAACAGATTACAGARGGATGAAAGATAGCTCTGGAGCCCTCTTCCTCAATTTCAGTGTTCCTCATATCTGCAGAACAGCTTTAATGGAAGCAATAGCCAGGTATGTCAGGGCTGAATTTGTCCCCAGGGTGAGTCAGGTGAGTGATGGGGAGGGTTATGTGTTCAGTAAGGTGCCAGACTGCTCTCCACACTGGCTTTGCCCTGTGCAACAACAGCAGTACAGGTCTGGCAGTGCCCCTAGCACCATGAGAACTCTGCTAGGGGAGGGAGGAAATGTGTTTAAAACAATTTGTTTGAAGAGAATATTTAACGTGCTGCTCACTTTATTCACTTCCTCTTCTGCAAGAGCTGTCAGACAGGGTTTTCCACCAGCGTGGCTTGGTAGGCTTTCAAAAAGTGTCTCATTCTTTGAGAAAGCACATCTGAGGCTGGTGAGAAACAGCTGCAGCTGGGAAGTGYCGTAATTGGTGAGAGATGAAACATGTGAAAGGATGGCTTTGTGCTGAATACATGATTTGCTGAATATAGGCTGGTCAGTTCTGGTTGCCAGCACATCACCCTCTCTAGGTCACACTATCTGCACAGAGTTCCTTTGGGACCCAGAACTGAAACAGAGTCTGAGGGCTKGTCTGTGCTGGACCTTTGCTAGAGGATGAAATCAGGATAACTTTGAACTGTGACAGTAACCACGTGCTCTGTTATGAGACCCAAATTGTCCTCCTCAATCCTGCCAGGACAAAACCTTGGCGCTTTAACAGCCCGTTTTGGAAAAATCATCCCCAGTCACAGTTCTATGACAATAACCATGTTTCTGTTTGGTGATCATTTAAATATTTTTGTTTTCCAAGTGCTCTAWCTGTAGTGCCTCCTTGACACTGCAGATCTGAGTTCTGCAGAGTTGCTTACTGCTTTTTTAGACAATCCTGAAAACATGGGAATGGCCACTGCCATCACTCACTGGTCCTTCAAACATCACTGTACCTGCAAAAGACAATCATCTAGCACAGATTCACATAAGGGGACTGCTTAATATTTCAGAGACCAGCATGTCTAGCTTTTAGGGACAGATGCAGCTGGAAAGCAAAAATGAGCATATAAGAAAATGTTCCAGTTTTACCCTTACAAGGGGTGGACAGAGCAGATGTTTACATCTGGAGGTCAAACTACAAGCACAGCAATTCTCCAGCTGAGAAATATCTAACATTCTTAGGGAGAGCAGGAGAATGGCTCACAAATCATATCTTCAGAGTGACTCCAGTAATCAACACTAGGCAGAAATGCAAAGACTGACATAAGTGAGCATTAAGAACATGCTGTTTTCTCAGGGATGTTCATGTGAGTGAGATGCACTAATATGGCCAACCGAGCAACCAAACTAAATGAGGCAATTTCCCTTCTATTCAGTGAGAGGAAGAAAGGGAGGAGGAAGAACAGAAGCCCTAAAAAAAAAAAAAACCTCCCTGTAAACAATATTCAAAACGAATGTTACAGGTTTTATTATTTTAAGGGCCTAATTCTTTCCTTTTGTGAACAAACGCAAAGAAAATATTTAACATAGGCAGAATTCCCTTTCCCTSCCTTTCACTTTCTGCACATAAAAGGAAAACAGCTCTCCCAAGTAGCTATAGTTTTGACATTTGACTAAGCACTCAGGGATGCTAAGAAAAATACATTCAGGATTTTATGGCCAGCCTTTCCATAACATATGTGGCAGGGCAAGCCAGCAGACAAGCTAAAGGAATCAAAAATGTGCAAACCTGCATGCTGCTGCGAGCATGATGTCTCTCTAGTGGTCACAGCACTCTGCTGGCCCCTGTGCTCACAGCCCTGGGTCTGACCCAGGTCAAGTCACTGCAGTGGCCYAAAAGGACCAAAGAAGCACTGGGGAACACATGAGCTTGGCTGGGGGAACTGGGGAAAAGGCAGTGAATGATTCAGATGGCAGAACCACCCCTTGGAAATCACCGGAGGTGACAGCAGGCAGCAGCCGTGCCTGAGGAGGAAGGGGGGATGCAGGGAGAAAGGACTGATCAAAACATCCCTGGGGGAGACGAGTGAGCAGCTGCCACATCCCCCTGCTGAATGTCAGTGCAAGGAAAGCAGGGCACGCTGCACCCACTGGGCAGCCAGGCACTGGCAGGGCCATCTGCGCTCAGTGGCCGCTCTGGGCGCCGCTCGTGCCCTGTGCCCCTGCCCCTGCCCCTGCCCCTGCCCCTGCCCCTGCCCCTGCCCCCTGGCCCTCTGTGCCTCCCATCCATGCCACCTGTCTGCCCCACATCCCCCAGCCTCTGCTGCCTGGCTCTGAGGACAGGAGGTTTGTCCATGCCTGTGTGGTACCTTGGTTCTGGCTGCTAATGTTTTGTTACCATTCTCTGTTTCTGTGTTGCTGGAGCTCCTGTCCATCGCTGGGTAGCACTGGGAGGTAATGCTGTGGCTCGGAATCATCATTTGATGGGTGCTGTGCATCCCAAAGTGCTGCAGCCCCTCAGCAGCACCTTCCCAGCTCTGCAAAGCCAGACAGAGCAGCCGCCGGGCTCCCTCACAGCAAATATAAAGAATCTCACTGGTCATCTCTCAAGCAATAACTGTTACTCAAGCAATAACTTTCTTGTTGGTAAAATGTTTCTCATGAACTTTCCTTCAAGTGTAGAGGAAGGTCCCTTCAAAGATATTACATAAAGGACTGAAAGGTGTTTCTTGTTTGCAAAACTGAACAACGAATTTAACCAGGATAAGGAAAAAAAAAAGAAATTCCACTTTGTTGTTTGTGTGAATTATAAAGTCTCTTTTCTGGMTTTTGCTAATCCATTTTCCTTTCACTGGTGCTTTTCATGTGGACTTAGAGAAATATTACAGTTATCTATGCATCCCACAAAGTCAGTTTATATTTATTCACTTTGCCTCCTTCCACATCCTTYCTAGCAGAAACAGCACAGTAGCCACAGGGGAGAAAATTACCCAGGCAGATTCTCCATCTGTCTCTTTTCCTATTTCCCAGAGTTATTTGACTGTGCATATTTTTGTGAGTCTCGGTGGATCATTTCTGAACGACGCAATTTRAAACAAAAGAACCCAAACCTACATCTTCATTTAGACAACTAACCAGATGGTCTTAACAAGGATAACCTCGACTGTGGCTCCATCGGCTTGCACAGTCGTGCCACGGTTTGCTTTGTCTGAGGGAAGACACTGCAGGCTCTGTCATTTTTTCCTCATGGTGTTTGCATTCCTGTGTCTGTCACTTAGAGGTGGAATGGTAGAGTGACCTGAGTTGAAAGGGACCCACAGGGTTTAAAGTTGGCTTTGCACAAGACAACCCCAAACCCCATGCCGTGTGTCTGAGAGTGATGTCCAAAYGCTTCTTGAGCTCCAGAAGACTTAACGCCATGACCAGAGCTTCCACAGTTTCATGTCACAGAAAAAATGGAATTGTGAGTGGTCTGAGTAGATACTGGCCACACAAATAATGAAGAAAAAGGCTAAGATCACCTCGACAGAGGAAAATAGAAATTTGTGATACAAAAGCCAGAGAGTTTGCAGAAATTTGGGACAGAATGATCCAGGTCAGGAAGATGCTATATGACGAGAAGGCAGAGGTCTGAGACACCCTGCATGTGAAGACAATAAGGGACAGGAGTGRAAAGCCCAAGTTRCAGGGTCTGTAAGGYCACAGGACCYTKSYTTTKGKKGSMWTTTTTTTCTGTGATGACTGTTACTTGTTTCATTATGAATTATTTTGATGTATTTTCTCTCCATAAATACTCTGTGAGGTTTTGGCTTGGAAACACTTTGCCCGCCCATGGTGCTACAAGGRCTCTGATTGGGCTGCTATTTCCCTCTCCCAGTTCATCAATTTTCCCTCTTCTCCCTGACTCTCATTACCAAGGTCACAAGAAGTTTGCCAAGCCCAACCCCAAATATCCAATATCTTTTCCAACTCAAAGTTTTCAGCTCCTCTGTGTGAGTGTGCTCCTGTCAAGAATAACCTAAAAGAGATACGGAAGGGCCAACATCGCTGCCATAAATCATGGRTGTCCTAATGCTATTTTCACCTCAGAGAGGGGTCTGCCCTGTGTGTTGTGTCCTGCCAGCATTCCCAAGTGTTGGCCATTTGTTTGCAAAAGCACACGCTCGAGAGAGCCCACCCAACACCAGAAGTGTGGGACAACTCAACTCCATCACTTCATCCCTGGGGAAGGAAATGAGCCTGAAACCAGTTWAAAAAGTTGCAGTGTGTGCCTGAGGAATGCCACTTGGAATTTTACTCATGCTTGGTGCTAGATACTTTTCTCTGGTCGCAGTTGCAGCATATTGCAGAGCTGATTAATTTGGCCACTGTGAGCGATACTCATAAATTTAGCCTGTTTTTCTCTGGTTGAGCTGTGCATGAAATGATCTGGGTTTCTTCAAACATATTTGTTATTCATAAGGATTCTCAGCATAGTTTGGACCAACACTTTTCAGCTTGCAACACACTCAGGCTGATGATTTGCAATCCACTTTCCACTTTCCATGGTTTGTGATTTGTCTTCCAAGTCAAATGCCATTACCTCTGTTTGCCAGGGAGTGACAGAAGCTTTATAAATAGAATAGTAATAAGTATTGAATAATGATTTTGTTTTGTATGAGTTTTTGGCACTATTCCCTATAGATCTGGGCATTCTAGAATACTTTTATGAATATCTTATTTTGCTCATAGTACTGAGACAAGTTCTGTGTAAATTTGCAAAGCCAGCTGTCTTCAATCCACTTGTCCCTGGAGAATRTCTTAATAGCGATGTACTGAATTATGACAAGTTGCCTCGGCCTGTGCCAGCTGCACGTTAATCACTGTTAATGTTTTATGTTCCAAAAGCTGAAACTATGTCAAAGGACAGAGCAAACTAAGACTTTCTGTATAGTTTGCCAACTTGAGACATCAATTTTTCWTCCCTTCAATCTGATAGGAAAATTCCCAAATCATCAAGGCTGGGTTCTAAGCTGACTCTTGTCTGGAAGGTGTTGTGACACCTCAGGACTTGAAAAGTTGTTTTTCTGTTTTAGGAGGTTAGCAAAGCCAATTTCCAATGCCGTAAGCCAGGCCAAATCCAGGCCATGCTTGGGGCTGCTACACCATTCCTTTCTCCTGACCTGCAGCAGYGTGTTTGAGAGTCATTTCACCCCAGCCTCTTTCAATCCTTGTGACTCTGCCGGCACAAAGTATATATACATTTTAAAATACCTCAAAGCTGACGTGAGTGACTGTTTAGATTGATGTTGAGGTTTGCCACTGGAATCCCTAGTGCAGTTACTACTTTCAGAGACAGCTTAATTCTCTTCCCACCCACTGAAGGATGTGACACATTTCTACATTTGTGGCTCCCTYATTCCTGGGAAAGCCCAGAAAGAGATGACCCCCATTAAGAATTTGGGAAAGAGAAAAGGGGAAACAAAAGAGAAATATAGCTCATTTTCCCTGTCTGTGGTTCTTCGTAGTTCTTTTCTTCATGTCCTTTCCACATGGAGCCAGTGGCAGAAGTCCTTAGTCAGAAACAGTGTTTTCTCTGGTGTGGCTGTTATTCTGCTTAAGTTGATGGTGACGCACAGCAAAAACAATAGGAGCAAACTCTGCAGCGGTAAYCAGAGCTCTATCTACACTTCAGTGGCGTCACGTGAAATGAATTAATGGCTTGGGTAGAAAGATACTCTGTCTTTTGTTACTATTTTAATGATATGAGCTAGCTGTAACAGTATAAATTAGCTGTAATGATGTGGCAAGCCCTTCTTCCCAAAACTCAGCCAGCTTTACTGGGTTTAATAGAAATATCTCCTCCTGACAAAGGAACTGCCAACACCCTTCCTATTGCAGGACCTCCTCTTTGTTTCAGCTGCTAGGCTGTGAATGTTATTTTCATTTCTGTGGTATTTAAAGACCCCAGTTTCCAGTGTGGGTGCCCTGTGCAAGGCATGTTGCTCCCACAGCCCTGGTAAAGCCCTCCTGAAAGGACATGAGCTGGTACCTCTGGAAAGTGTTGCATTCCCCCAGAGGAGGGAATCAGCTTGGGTCTGGTCTAACAGGTGCTCAGCATCCTGGTCCTCTGTAGGGCATCAGGTACGTCTTCAGCATCGTAAGGAATTTATAGGACCACATGGGACAGATGCAGAACAATTTTTTTTCTCTTCCTGGTACCACCTAACTACACTTAGGCAAATAATTTCCTCATGTTCCTTCTCCTTAAAATGGGGTTTGAGATAACACAGTCCTTTTGTGGAGTCCTTGGAKATGTGCTGGTGCCTGCCATGAATGTGCTGGGTGAGGTTTTGTAACACATGGATCTGGCAACATTAATGTTGGTTTTACCTCAGCTTCTGCATGCGTTGCTCCTGACCCCAGCAATGCCCCATGTGGCATCTCAGTGTTTGTTCTTCTGCTAGAATAATGCACAATTTTGGGATGACTCTCAGATCAAAGTTTGCTGGTTAGGTTGCCTTACCCATTCGCTAAAGGCATTAGCTCCAACTTCCTGAAATCAGAGGCCACGAGCCTCTGGAGATGCTCAGAGTACTTCCAGCACCCCCACAATTTTTTTTTTTTTTTTTTTTTTTTTTTTTTTTTTTTTTTTTAATTGAGGTAGCTCCATTTTTCTGCTTAAGATTATTTAAAAGTGAAGGAACCTTCTACAAGATAAAATTCAGGCTTTTCATTGTCCAGGTTCTGCAGGAAGGATAAACTATTATTAGTAATAGATAGGCAAGCACTGCAATATTACACAATGTAGATTCACAAGATTTTTCCATATATTTTGAAACAACCACTTTCTCTCCATGATTCATGAACCAGCTATCTAAGAATATAATTGGGCTGCATTAGAATTAATTGCAGGTATTTGGGTGAGTAATGTATGTGTTCATCCCAGAGTTTGCTCATTGTAGAGCTGAGGTAGGCTGTTGTTGTGTTGGTACAATATCATGTGGTAGGACAGGAATGATGGCACACCTGGAAAGGAGTGAATTAACCTGGATAAAACAGGAGATAGCTCATTCTGGGACTTTCATTCAGCCTTTTTTCAAGGCTGAGGAGCATCATCTAATTTCTGTTTCATGTAAGCATCTAAGACATACATTCAAACAAATCAGTAATAACCACTGCTTTCTGCCTGGAGTCATCCTGAAAATATAAATTTTAGATTATTTTGAATGGAAGTGTCCCCCAAACCTTTGCTGACATCTTGTATCCAGCCACTTCTGGACTGGGACAAAGCTTAGAGTCTCATGTAATTTTTACTGATCAAAGGAATTTCATTTGCCTTGTCAAAGTGTCATTTTCCCCAAATAAGAGCATACCTTGCTTCCCTCAGAAACCCCCAAGATTCAGAAATCTTGCAAAGCAGAGGATTTCAAAAACATTTTGATTTTCTACTGAAGCATAACATGCACACAGTGAGTGACATGTGACACAATTCTCCGTGTATGCTGCTGGCTCCTTACAAATTTCCTTCCCAGAACGAGCTCAGAGGGAGAGAGAGAACAAGCATGGACTGTGCCTTTAAATGCAAAGCAAGACACTCTCCAGTGTGTTTTCACCTCAGCAGAGGCTGTAAGACCTCTCTGCATTGCAARGAAAACTTCACAGAGAGAGAGGAAGGATGAGCAAGGAAGGAAAGGAGAAACTTCATCGGGAGCTTTAGTTTCGATTAACCCATTGCTAGAGCTGGGGATAAATGTCAGTTTGTCAAGGTGAATTGAAACCAGGGCTTGGACATCCTGAGCTGATTATTCAGCTCTGGTCTGCTGTGCATGGCAAATGGTCTTCACCCTGCACTCCAACATGTTTTCCAAGGCAATCTGCTTGCTGGCACTCAGCCTCACATAACCATGGTAAATGGCTCTGAGTTGTCATTGTGAATCAGGATAAAAGTGCTCCAGCTCCTGCACAGAAAATGGAGATGTGCATTTTGTCCTGATGYGTGTGTTCAGCTTTTCTTGGGCTCRGGCTCGCAGTGGCTTTTATCCTTCAAATGGTTCATTATCAGCAWGCTGCAGCAAACTGAATGGGCAGGGATTATGCAACCACTGCCGCCCATTATCTTTCCCCATCTTCTTCCATCCCTTCAGAAGCAGCAGTGCAGAATTAATTATCATTCCTTTGAAAAKATATCTGAGAACATCATGTGGAACCTCCTTCTGCACAGCTTGCTTTCTAGTCAAAAGTGATTATGTAAAAACATAATTCTATTGTTTTAACTTTGATTGATTCAGACACACTAGGCTTACAGCAATTACGCTAATATAATGAACAAATCATCAGCAGTTATATGGCAAGTTAACAGGCTACAGCCAAATTGTTAAACTGCAAATGCATCATGCTGAACTTTTTGCTTTTTGAGGACCTCCTAGCTTAGAATCATGATTGAAACCAGATCAGTTGTGCCCTTGCGACTGATTCAATTCACGTTTCTTCATCCTGACACCACCCTGCCCCTCAACTTTGAATAACACGACAGAGAAACAGCCTGACTGTGGATGCCTTTCCATCAGGCTTTGTCAGGGAGAAYGTGTGCTCCTGGTATCCCCCCGTGATGGGGAGTGGTCAGGCTGCAGACTGATCTGCTTTGTCACCACTGCAGCTGGAACAGAAATTAAAACTCAGTCAAAGCACCCACARGAGCACAATTCTGTGAGAACTCTTGGGAACAGCTGAGCCTGAGGCTATGCTAGAGAAATAAGCATGAAGTGGTAAGCCTGTAAATTTTGGCCTTTTGCCTTCACACCATCAGTCAGGGCAGTCAAGCACAGACACACTTTGTATATAACAAAACCAGGTAGAAATGCAGGTTCCTAAATTATAACCTCAACTTTTCCCAGCAACCACCTGGAGATACTTCTTAAATATGTACTCTGTTGATGTAACTTTAGCTGCTGGCAGACACAGTTGTTAACATTGGATGCATCCCTGGGAAGTTTTCTCTCCTCACCTGCTAACAAAGGTGTTTTGTCACACCCATASATAAATCAGCTGATCTTGACAAATGGATGACCTCAACAAACAGAGCTACTGTCAAGCTTGATGTCTCAATTTTGTATTTCATACTTGTTGGATATTAGAAAAATACAGGTGACAGCTGTAATCAGAGCTTTTTAGTTACYGTCTCAGGTTTCTTCCCTGGCAATTGTTGCTCTTTTGGGATCTACCTGATTATTCACCAACCTTCTTTAGACCCCTTTTGGGTTTTTGCTCAGATTTTTATCTACTCAGCTRTTCCCTTCCACCAGCTTCCTTTATTTTTTTGATAGTTCATGCCGTTTTAGAGATGGTGGTGAGAATTACTTTGAGGAACTGGAAAGGATTTCTGCTTTCAGCTCCTCACTTCCAAAGGCACACTGGGGACACACAAATGGAGCCAAAATGCACGTGTTTCTGTCCATTTCCTTTCCAGAAAAAGCTAGACATTATTTTTCAGGAATTTGATAAAATTGGCTTCTGTTCCTGAGCACTTTAATCTCTAAAGTAGATAGGGAAAAATAAAACAACAATGGCAGGTCATTTAAGTAAAACATTTGGAATAAAAAGGAGTCCTTACTGTCAAAGGYACTTTGGCAAAGTTAGACACTTCCCTGGTTGCACTGGGTTTGACCACAGTTTGTCCTGCAAGCAAAATCTCAAAGTGTAATGGGGTTTCCATCCTGTCCCATCTCAGCTCTTGGCTCAGCTGGTGCCATGCCATGCCTGGCTGTACTTGGGAATAAGTGGGTTTGGACTGGAAGATGCAGGGAGCTCTCAAAGTGGCTGAATAACACCTTCATGCCTGATCAGTTGTTTGGTTTTGGTTTTTTTTTCGTTTTTTTTATGAAGCCTAACATTTGGTAAACAATGAAATAATCGCCTCCAATTGCTGTGGACTACACACAAGAATCAGTGTGAACTTTTTTCCCTGCCCCATTACTCACTTTTGGGGAAAAACTGTGAGTTTGATAAACAGCAGTGATGCTTCTGGGGTTGATGGCTTTGTGTCACTGCTCTGGATTCACGGTGCCACTGCACATGGAAGTTTGATCATCGCATAAATTCCAGGTGCTGTCTCACCCCTGCTACAGAACCCATCAAACAAATTTATCTCAATGCTCTACTGCCTCCATAGGTTTGCTGCAGGCTTTCCCATGCTGCTTTTTGTCTCCTCTCTTTTAATGCTGCCTTTAAATCACTACTCACATCCATGGCTGAGGAAGGGAGGTCAAGTGTCTGACCACGAGTAACAAATAGGGTTTGCTGCTCATGGACACCCGAGTTTGCTCTCACTGGGAGTGTGTTGTGGCACTGAACTGCACTGGTGAAGGCACCCAGCGCCAAACTGCAGAAAGACTGACTGGGCATGGATGAGCAGGGTCTGTGATGTCCTTCCTTGACTCCCATTGCCTGGCTGCCACCATTTAAGAAGTCTGATGCTTGAAAAGCATCGGGAAAACGAAGCAGTTTTCCACCCTGCTTAGTCACTTTAGGTGGAAAACATCCTACAGCCTCATTGAAACAAAACCTGGGCAAACTGACCTATTTCATGGTCAGTGTTTAGGTCAGTGTGTGCAGAATCCATGCTGCTCTTCTGGTAGCGATTCCCACCATACCTGGATGTTTTTCCCAGGCTTTGCTCGATTGTTCTGCCACACCTGACTGACTGCTCTTTCCCTGGGCTGAGCCTCAGCCCTGGTGCAGAGCATGCAGGAGGCTCCCTGGTTCTGCACTTTCTGTGATAGGAAACCAAGATGCACTGGACTTGCCTTAGGTTAAAGGTAAGACCTGACACCCATGGAAACATCAGTGCTTTGTCTGGCCTTGCTTACAGCAAAACCAAAGTGCTTCACTGGCCCACCCTGCTCCTTGTCCTGCCATCTGGGGAAAGCAACACCCTGATGGATGTACCACCTCAGGAGAGCCCCTCTGGGTCCCCAGTGGGATGTGTAGATGGATTAAATAGGGGAAATTAGCATCTAAGACTACATGGCAGCCCCCAGCATGCAAGGAGGCTCTGAAGAGCCTTGGTTGTAGCTGGAAGGGCTGGAGCAGCACTGGAGGTGTGGTTAAAGGGCAGCCCATCCTGGCCTTCCACCATCAGAGGATGGGATTTCTTGGCAAAGGGAACACTGCCTGCGAGCTCAGCAGCAGGAGCTGGGTCACTGCAGAGCATCAGGAAAGCAAAGGAAACAGGCAGGTACTGCAACACAAGGGGATAAACAGCATGAAGGGACACAGGAATGGTGAACAGGCTCAGGGAGCACAATTCCTCCTTCCCACGTCAGGATGTCCTGGAGCATGACAGGAGGGGATTGGTGACAGCAGAGCAAGGTCTGACTGGCTCTGCCAGTAATGACTGCTGCTCTCAGCCTTCATGGCCTTAAAGCAGGGGGATCCCTCCYCTGCTCTGGGGTCACAGCTCTGGTAAAAACCAGAATTGCCAGTAGTTTGTTTCTTAGGATCACCTAGGATCATGCTTTTTGGGAATGTGGAACTGGGCAGTGAAATGCCACCTCTTTCTCTTCAGGAGAGGGACATGCGTGAAAAAAATACCTTGAAATGGCACCTGAATGCCTGTGATGCAGGGAGCAGAAATGAAAGTCACGGAAGTAAGGAGAGCAGATGAGAATTTGATGGACAAATCCCGTTTCTAGGACAGAAAAAAATGCATCAAAACTGACCATCTGTGCAGGAGTTTCTAACATTTGGTTTGCTGTGAAAGAAGGCAAAGTGGCTGCCACCTTTAAAAAAACAATAATAAAAAAATCCCACTGTGCCTTTCTGATTGCAAACATTTTTAATAGCTTTTACATAACCTGCAGACTTGGCCTGTTCAAGCAGCCTTGGTTTTGGTGAGGGGGGGTGGTCAGGCACAAACTGTGCTCACCGAGTTGTTGAACTGTATAAAAGGCTCCTGAGACATTTTTACTCCTAATTGATGGCAGAAAGCTTCTGTGACGTGTGTCACCATCCACCTTGAGATGGGCTTGACCCGTGGGGAATGTGAAACAGCAAACTGTGTTGCCCCGTGAAAAATCAGTTTGCTTGGGGACAGCACGAAGTCCTCAGCACTCCCTGTGTGCTGCTCTCCCTCCTCACCTTTTTGCCTCCCCGAGTACTTTGCGAGAGGAGACTGGAAGAGCATCACAAATGTAATGAATTATTCACAGGTTATGGAGAAAGAGGCTTTCTAGCTATGTAACCATCCCAGAGGATTTTCACCAAATTCTTCCTGGTTCTTACAGGGCAGCTGCTCTGATCTCAGCATGCAGCTGCCACTTGAGCTTCCCTCTTGGTCTGAGTGGATCACGGGCATTCTTTGAGAACTATGGGGATACAGCCTTCATCAACAGTGCCTGTGTAGTCCTCTGTGCCTGACCTGTGTCCTTTTCCACCTGAATTTTTCAGAACTTGTTTTAATATTTCAGCTGGATAGTTTTCCCATTGATTTACTGTGATGTGAAAGGGCACGTCGGCATTTTCCCATTGGCACTGGTAAAAGTCAGGGTCATTGTCCTGGGCAGTCCTCACCAGCTGTGACACTGCTAAGGAGCAGCAAGGGGAGAAGTAGATTTTCTTTCCTCTTTCCCCTCTGCACTCTGTTTTCCTCTCCTCCCTGGCTTTGGATGGTGTTGGTGGCACATCACTGCCTAGCAAGAGCAGGAACAGCTGCAGGTGCCAGAGCTGCCTCCTGCCATTGCAAACTGGGGCTGGCAGGAGAGAGGGACAGAGAAGGGGAATGTTTGTTCATTGTGCTCACAGGGCCCCAGAGGCACACACATTTCTCTTTGTGAGATCAGCCTTGARAGAGGACATCTCTGAAACAGAGACAGAAACTCAGCAAATCTGAACTCTCTGTAATGCACTTKGCAAAGGCTTTGAAACAGAAGGGAGAAAAAAGAAAAGCATGGAAAAGGATTGTTCTTTTCGATCTTCTTTAATCTCTCTCTGTTTTTCTTTTATTTTGATTTTGCTTCCCAAAACTATTGTCATTATCATGCCCACAGAAGTGAGTTTTGGACAGAGAACTTGCACAAATTCTGCTTCATGTCGAACTACCGGCATATAATGTGACCAAAGCCACCCAGCTCACCAAGGCATGGTCACAGCCATTCCCCACGTGTCTGATGCACTCAGGTCATGATGGACTTCATCAGGACATTTCAGATGGAACATGGTCCCATTCAGGCACGGGACAACTTCTGCTCGCCTTGATATGAGAGGAAAATAAATGATGTATTGATGGTTTTCCTAATGTTTGTAACCCTGTGTCTTAGGAAGGGACAGATTCTGCTGGATAAACTAAATTTCTGTTTAATATTTCCTGATCCTCAGGTGGTCAGGGAGACCAGTGCAGCTTTACCAGTGCTCTGAGATTATGATGCTGGCTGCAGCCTACTCCATTGATAGATGTTTTCTTTTTTCAGTGACAGAGTTTACCATCCTCAGCTTCCAAAGATTTGCTTTGTTCACTTTGCTGGCTTCCCACCAGGCAGCTGTCCTCAAAATTGCTTCCAAAGTGTCAGTTCTCAGAGCTGGCTCCTTGAAAAAGATCAGGCTGTGCAAACAGGCATTTGCCAGGCAGTCTTAAGGTATCGTGAGTAAGTGTGGACAGCAGAGCTCTACAGAGCTGCTGTCCTTTATTTCACTCCTGAGGGACGGTGGCCTTTTTGACTCTAAACCTTGCAAGTGCTGCCTTTTGTTGCTGCTGGGTTGGAGCAGGATTTTGAAGCTTGGTCCCAGAACAAGTAGCCAGACCTCACATTTCACTGTAATGTAATCAATACGTGGTATAATCCTTCCAGATTTTACATTTAACAATCGAGCTTGTGCTTGATGTKCTGCCTCCAGAAGATCGTGTTTGAGGTAAATGCTGCCTCTCTGATGAAACACTGARGTGCTCTGTCCCAGCTCTGGTACTAGAGCTAAATCAGCCTGGCACAACWGTGAGATGACCTCAAGTATCATCCCAGTAGCTGGTCAAGATGCACATGAAAATATTTATTGGAATCCTGTTCTTCATTGGTTCTCCCATTGGTTTATGGGAGTATGTATCCACTGTAAAATAACTTTGTTTTTGTTATGATCTTCTCCCCTGTTCCGAAATGCTTGTAGCAGTTAGTGCATCATTAAAGCGAGAAGCTGATAGAGCTTTCAAGTAATTACTAGTGACAAGTATAAATAGATAAAATAGAATTTGGTTTCCAACACTGAAAGCTTGCTTTCAAGAGGATTTCTAAGCAGCTCCTTTGTAGCCTTCCCACCTGACTGCAGAAACCCTTTTACTTTAAAGCTGATTATTCAGTTGGAAAGCAGGCCCCAGTTAGTGTGTAGCTAATGTTTAACTCAARATGTGCTTTATATTCAAAGGTATTAGCCAGGAGGAATGTAGTGCCTGAGGAAAGGAGAGTGATGTAAGCACTGATGGATGCACGGGGGAGAAAATCGATGAACAGCACAAAAGAATGAATCACAAACACAGCCCATTGTTCCAGACTGCTCGTTTCTCTGGCAATTGTAGTAGTGGAACTGCAAGTGAGGATTGTAAGAGGGCAGGTACGGGCACACACAGGGGCAATGGAGTGTGATTCAGGGATTGAAGGCTCTGTCTCAGTAACATACACCTGGYAATTTAAGAAATGTCTTCCTTAAAAATGTCCTTGTTGTAAACTCTGAACTCTATGAACAACCTTGGGTAGCTTTGTTAATTCATGTCTTTTACATGCAAAAGCTTTTAATTCCTTTTCCCTAAGGTAAAAAAGACAGCACCATTTAGCAGACAACAGATACCACATCTTGTAGCAGGGCTTAGCAGCTCTATATGGGAGAAAAAAAAAAGGTTTTGATACAAAGTGGTGGTGTTAAATCGTGCAGTCTGGACTGTGCTTTTGCTGTGAACACTTTGGAACTGTTTTATATGATCTCTGGGACAAGTCAGATCTCTGGGACAAGTCAGTACATCCCACACTGCGTTGAGCACCGGGAACTGCCGTGGGGTCTGAAGGGGAGCTGGTCTTGGCAGACAGTTCAGCAGGGACCTGTGGTGCCATGGAACTCTCCTCACTGAACAGATCTGCTCACAAGATGTTCCCAGGTATCCCCTTCCAGTTCATCTCCATTTTTATCTCGAGCTTTCTCTTCATGACACTGCAGTGTGTGTGTGTGTGTTAGTGTGACACACAGAGCCCCAAAACAGCTGTAAAGTTCTCACAGGGAAGAGGAGAAGGGCAAGTGCAAGGTCTTGTCTTCCTTCCTCGGGGAATCTCCTTGCAGACTGTGAAACAGAGAGGATGTGGCAAAGGAGCAATAAAAGCCAGAGAAATCAGAGATGCTGACTGTCTGCACTGCTGGCATGGGATCTGAGTTTCATAAAACTTTCTCTGTCCATGGTGTGTCCCGCCAGGATGTTGTGAGAATGATGGGGCCCACAAAATGTTTTGTGTGTCTGTCTCAGGAGGCAACGCTGAACTGTTACCCAACAGATGGTGACAGTTTCATGGATGTAATTTGTCAAATGGGCTAGAGCATCAAATGAGAGGACAGGGAAGATAAGAGGAAAGGTCTAACCAWCTTCTGCCTCTCCTAACCTTGTGCAAGAATTAAACCTGGGGTACAAAACTACCCTAGGGATCCTAGCAGTGTTGGGGGATGTGTGCTGACACAGAAAGTATCAATGTTCCTCAAGAGACATTTGCACTCCTCGTCTGCCCTTGTGTAAACTTTTAATGGGGATACTGAAATCTAAATAAGTACAAGCAAGAAACATAGAGTATCTCTTTTCTTCACACTCATTAAACTTTYAAGATATATTGAAACGCAAAATAACAAAATCCAAGAATCCTGGCAGAGAAAGGAAGAGAAACTGTGTGTGCRTTAATAAAGTGGTGAAGCCAACCTGTGAATTTTGTTGCTTTTGTAGCTTTGTGAATTCAGTCTGGTTTATGCTCAGTATATGGGGAAGAAAAGAGAAAATAGACAGCTTTATTTATTTTATCAATAAATGAAATGGTTTTGGGTGGAAATTGTTAGTGCTCGGACTAGAGCAAGGAGGCAGTATCTTTAGTCTTACAGAAATGAAGGAGTAAAATTTTTTAATGATATTCTTATAGTATGCTGCAGGGACTTGCTGGAAGCAGTCCAGAATCAAATAGGCTTCTTTAATTTGTCTGTTTTCCTGTTTGCTCCAATCCATCACTGCAGAATTAGCACTGGTKTAGTGTGGATTTGTGAAACTTTTGAATCTGTTAATGCTGCAAGAAAATGAATGCTTTCCTGACCATTGTACTTCAGCTAGGAAAATATGAATAAGTCAGTTTGGTTTCTCTCTTTCCTCTCTTCTCCTGTCTCACCTGTCTTTATTCATATTTTCTCTGATTCCCACGCCAGGGCATGTGCATTTCTATATATGCAGAGCATACCATGAATTTTTTTCCAAAGGAAGGTGTTTCATGACCCCCCCAGGTAATCCTTGAAAGAAGCCTGTGGAATAGTCTTGGGGTAAGTGGTGTGGGGCATGCAGCTCCTGGACCATTGGGATCCTGCACCCTTCTGCTGCTAGACAGCAGGACTTGGGGACAGCCCAGACACTGATGCTGACCATCAAGCTTCTCTTAGGGGTGCTATGGTACCTGGTTTTGTGGTGGTAGAAGCAAAGCTCTGAGGAAAGGAGAGGAGCTCTGCAAAGCCATCAGCTGTCAGTCCTCAGCCACAGCATCAACTGTCCCACTCCTTGTCTGGGTCTCCTGAGGTGTTCCTCAGCTTCTCTCTTCTCTTTCTGATCTCTTCTTGATTTCTTTTTTTCTTGCATAGTTTTTTTTTTTTTTTTAATCCCACTTGGAGGGAATATTGGGGGAAGGGGAATTTATTGAAAATTAATATCTGGCAGCTGAGACTTCCTATTGTTTTGGATTTATTTTTTTTAACATTCTCTCAAGTAATTGCCTCATTCAAATCCTGAAGGACTGCTCCACCTCTAGGTAAGACAATTAAGTGCACATGTATCCAGGCTGTTTGGCTTCCTGCTAAAGAATAAACTTTAATCYGTTCTGTCCATTGATCACTTGCTATACAAGGATGGAGAAAGGGAAGGATGCACAGCAATTTACAGAAATAGTACAGAATCTTCTCAGGTTCTCTGTACAGTAAGCAAGGAGCCACATGGTGTCAGGGTTTTTTCCTTTCCTCTCATCATATCGTGGTCATTTCATTCTGAGTAGTGGGGCAAAATAGGGAAGGAGTGGGAAACCAMTTAGTTTAACTGTCCCCAGAGGGATCTCTTCCAGAATTCATCTATTTAAGATGTAAAAGCATCCAGAGGGCATTAGGTTGATGTAGACTCTTCCATCTGTGCAGATTCAGCTTGAGATCTCCTACAGAGGTCAGTATTTTAAAGATCCCCAAGCTTTTCCATTGTGCCAGATGATCACATTAAGATGTCCCTCTGTGCACCCCAAAGTCACTGTGGGGAGCACAAACTRCCATTGCACATCCCACAGACTCTGCATAACATTTCCCTTCACAACACTTTTCCAACAGCATGAAAAGCTTGGGTGTTTCTGTTTTGTAATCCRGAAGCTCCAGTCTGATGTTTAACACAGAGGTGTTAAAATCTCGTGGAAATTGCCTGGGAGTTATCGCTCCTTTTYATTAAAAAAGGTAAACAAACCCTGGGAGATGTTCATGCGTGACTATTTAATAACAGGGTTTGTGAGGTTGTAATTCCCATGGTGCCACCCAGCTCCTGCCTGCTGTTGGTGGTTAATTATAGCATCCACAGGGCTCCAGCAGTGGAGCAGAGGGACACAGCCTGGCCTCTTTCTGTTAGACTTTCCCCCCGCCTCAGCCTCCATTTCCCYTCCTGCCTGGAAGATAAAGAAGCAAATCCCAATTTAGTCATCAAGGTCTGAGACATGCAGTGAATAATTCAATTCCTCATCTCCACACGTGGACTCAGCTGTGAAAACAATCTCAGCTGTTTCTGCAAAGTGCACMAATATATTTCCCGGTGCTTTTTGGGAGTGGGATATATTGCTGTAGTTGAAAGATGTGAGGCCTTATGAGAGAAGGGTCAGGAAGGCTTTGTTGGTGAAGCAGCAGGGTGAAAAGCCACTGAGCCCGGTGCTACCAGACGTGGAGCTGGGGCACAAGGAGACACCCCAGCAATCGATSAGTTAATCATGCCAGCAGGAGCTCTGAGCTGTGTGGCTGACAGTCACGTGTGGGACCGAGGGAAATGCTGACATTTGCCTCCCCCAGCTCTTCCTGACCCTCTGTTCAATGTGTCTGCTTTGTAAAAGCCACCAGACCCCAAAAGGTATGAAATTAGTCATGTTTGTGGCACGAAGGTACAGCTCCAAGAGCCCCACGGCCACAATAGATGTGGAGAGGTTTCAGTACATGTGGTGACAATGTTTCTGGACCCCTGAGTCAGCACAGCTGCAATGTGGGGTCAGAAGGAGCWTTATTTATTTTCGGTGTGCAGAGGCCAGCTGCTCAGCAAGAGCAGTCACACCACAACTTAGGGGCTGTTGGCTTTCTCACCTGCGACAGTGGGTGAGTGCAGAAACATCTTGGCACTTCCCTCTGCCTCAGGACGGGGTCTTTGGGTGGGAGTGCTCCGTGCAGTTAATTCATCCCTGTCTGCAGTATTGCCTGGGGTGTGTGCACACACAAATTTGGCTCTGATGTGGCTCCTGACGAACCTTTTCTCTGTTGTTGCCATTCCTCTGTTACACATCAGTGTCTGTGTCTT
The DNA here is from genome assembly GCF_030028575.1 of Malurus melanocephalus. Classification (NCBI taxonomy): domain Eukaryota; kingdom Metazoa; phylum Chordata; class Aves; order Passeriformes; family Maluridae; genus Malurus; species Malurus melanocephalus. Next base: position 568,238 of record NW_026623528.1, read on the forward strand.
GATGCTGCCTACATTTATCAGATAGCAAGTACTGTGAATCATCTTCCACCTCCTGAAAAGAAAACTGCAGTATTTATGGAGGGCACCATCCCTTGTGAAATCATAAGAAAGCTGGAAGGGATGACCATCCCATGGGTATCAGTCAAATAGCAGAATTAAAATTTACACAGGCTGAGTACACTTCTCCAGGCTCTGCTGGGGTTAACCTGCCAACCCTTGTGGATTTTAAATTTAATATTTATTCTGGATACTATGAGATTTTTTTCTTGGCTTGAATTCTGGAGARCAATGTAACCAGAAAGATGAGCCAAGGTTTTGATACAAAAGGGAGATGATGTCTCCCTCTAWTTATTTTAAGAAGTAGGACTTGGTTCTTAATATCAACCCATCCTGTGGATCTTGCTTCATGGGCTTGGAAAAGAAAAATTATGCTCTGAATGCATAATCAAAATTGGGAATAGCATGAATTTCAGGCTGGGTAGCTTGCCTCTTTTCCTGGCTTGGGGTTTCCTTGGGCTGTCTTTTATTGCTTGTAGCAAAACGTGTCAACTCATTGCCTGGCATGCATTGAGATGAGCTGTGTCAAAGCATGAGCCTACAAGACCAGGAAGCTTCAATTAAAGGAGTTTGTTTGCTGTGTGATAAATTCTAAGTAGTGATAAACTAAAGGGGCAATCAGTCCCACTTGGAAATGGATCCCACRCCTGGGGAGCGCAGTAGCAGCTGAGTTTGGAGTGGTGATGGAGGTGTGTCTGCAGGAGAGCTGTGTGTCACATCCCCTGAGCCAACAGCCCCACACAGAACAGTGATGGCACTGCTGGCCCTGCACTCTCAGCTGGCACAGCTCAGAGCCAGCTCCTCTGCCTGTCATTCCCGGGGGCTGGATATGTCCCATGGCATCCTCACAGCACGAACAGCCTGGCTGCACCAGCATGTAGGGTCAGTGAGCTCCATAAAGCTTCAACAACCAGGAACATGGAACCTCCTCTGGGAGCATCTCACRCCTCCTTCCCTGCCTGTGCATCTTCCAGAGGAATGGGAAAACCCAAAACAYGCAATCAGGCTGCAACCAGCCCCTCAAAGCCCTTGGCACCAGACCCACAGCTACCACCTGTGAGTGTCTCAGCGTGTCTCCCTGAGRTGGGGAGTAGTATTTTCCACATTTTTTTCCTGCTCACTGCGCTTCTGTGGGGAATCCTTTGTGTCTGCTGAAAAGCACTGGGAAGACACGTCCTCTGAAGGTGCAAAACAGGAGYTGTCAGTTGATGCTGTTAATCTCCTGGTTAATGTCCCAGGGGGTAAAGGTCTGGGACAGGTAYGCACTTGAAATCTCCTGCGCTCAGTTAAATTGCTCTGAGCTTTGGGGGCTCAGAAACTGGGTTGGCTGTCTCCTGGGAAGYGTTTCACATTAGTGTCCTGTAATCGCTCTGGAAATAAAACTGGGTGTTTGCACCAGGCAAAGGCCAGCGGGGCACGAATGGGTTAACCCAAAACAGCTCAAGTTGTTCCAGTTTCCAAAAAGCTGTGAAATACACAATTCCAATTTTGAGGAGCAATCAAGCCCACCCAGCAGCAACAGATTTACTCCTGGCTTCCCTGTGGGTCGTTTCTCACATGATGAAACACCTACTTTTGATACACAGCCTGCTCCTTTCTCACACCTCTCACTGAAGGCTCTGCTTGTCCCGCACTTCGCTCCAAGGTTTCACCTCAGTATCTCCCCCTGTGTGGCAAAAAACCTTTGCTGTGCATGCTGCCTGTAAAGGTAAAAGCCACCCACCCAGCTGAAAGGCAAATGTCATCTGGTGTTACGTTTTCATTGCAAAAAATAGGGCAGAGCCTTGATGCCTGGTGTCTCCCTCTGAAATAAACACGTCTTCATCTCTCTCCTTAGATTGAAGGAAGATGTGTGGTTTGCTCTTTCCATGTGTATAGGGAGAGATTAAATAGATAAAAAAGTGGTATCATATCGGTGCTGAATCATGCTTGGGCAAGGTTTTCCTTCTCTTGATGGACAGGGAGAATGAAGAAATAGAGCATCTTGATGGTTATTCACTTGCTCTTGTCCCCCCCTCATGTTCTGTGGGCCAAATTTTTCCCTTCTTGCCTCAGGCTCTCCACTCCTCATGGGAATTACTGCCAGCATGGGAAGGGAGGGCTAAGCCACTGTACACTGCATGCTGGTGGCAGCTTCTCCTTCATCACCAGGCACAGACTCCCACTGCTGCGTCTCCCAGCTCTGCTTCTTCCTGGGGACTGGGAAGTATTTGCTAACAGCAGTGACAAAACTCCTGGTCCAACCCCAAACACTGTTTCCCAAACAATTATTCAGCACCATATCAGCTCTTYGGAGCCCTGATTTTCCTGAGAGACAACTAATTAAAGGAACAGGCACAGCAGATATTTGTTGCCAAACTGGAAATACTTAATAAACATCTATTACATTGGTTCATTAATAACTCACTCTGTTATGTTTCTCTTTTCTTCCCTGAAACTAGGTGGAATGAACAAGAAAGCTTGAAGAGGAGAGAATTAAGGAGACAAGGAAGCCATTCAAAGCAGGTGGGTGATGCAGATTTGTTGAACCAAGGAAGTGCAGGAGGTCCCACTCGTGGCTCCTGATGCCATATCCCAGCAGCCATGAGAGCTGGCAGATGCAGCCATTGCCTTCCCCACTTCTGCACCCTCTGCCCACCCCTCCAAGGAAAGAGCTGCTTTTTCATGCCTAGAGCCAGCCCAGGCTGTGGATGGATGGAAGTTGCCCGGAGACACGGGTGTGTGRGCTGTGAGCCCGTCCCGCAGCGTGGGCTGGCTGGAGCAGGACCCGTTTGGCGGGCTGCGAGTGCGAGCTGCCTGTGGCAGGCAGGGGAGCGACCTTTTCCCACACAGGGTGCTGCCCTGCATTTTTTTCCCCTTCCCTCATCCCAGCTGTCATCACCTTCCTCTGCAAAAGAGGAACATCTTGTTGTAAGCAGGATTTTCCCCCCTCCCCCACTAGCAGGCAGGATTGCTGGGTCTTTTCCAAAGGCTCTTGGGCCACATCTGCTCCCTTRGAGGATATTCATCCCTGGAGTCCTTCTCCTACCACATCATCCATGGAAGTCTGGGACTCCTGGTCTCTTCTTGAGGCTGAAGTTTCCTTTCTGATGGACCATAGTCTCCATGTTTGGGTAGCACAGAGTTGTTCCTGCCTGCCTAAACCCATTCGTCTGATTAATTGTTTCTGTGGAAGTGTGAAAAGCATCAAGAGATTGATCTCCAGAACCAAAGGAGGAGTGTCTGACTGGATCATAGAGCCCAAGATGAGCTCCCAGGCTCCTTTGAATGGCAAATTTTTAGTGTAAGAAGCATGTAAGTTCATCTCTCTCTCTCAATTAATGAACTCAAGTCAGAGAGAGCAGGGACAGTGGTATTCAAGGAGGCATCTCAGAGAGCTCTGACCAACCTTCACCCCAAGGGGCCTATCCCAGGGCTTCCCTAGCCCCATATAACCAAGGATAACATGGTTATCCTTGCAATCTCCTTCTGACCTGAGAGGTATTTAAGCAGTCTATTCAAGGCTGATCTGCTTCTGTGASAGAAAATTATTTTGAACTGTTTCCTTACTTCTTGTGATAACACCCTCCTTTTCAGGCAGGATACTGCTTTGTTGCCCATCCCATCATAAGAAAAATAACTCTTGTTTCAGGGAGAATAGAGATATAGGACATCCTGGTCCTTCAGAGGAGAAAAAGCTGCCAATACTGAATGGAGGCACTGTGAGTTTGCAAGGASAGGCAGTGCATGCACAGAGACTACCCAATGCCTTTCACACAAGTCTTATAGCTTAATTCTTACATACACATAGTAATGTGGGAAAACATGTTTTTTTTTTTTTAATAGTTTTAGTGGAAGGGGACTTAGAAGGTCATTTTGCTCCTAAGGAAATCATCCAACACCTGCAGTGCTGTCAGAGAGATCCCATGAGCAYATGCTTATTATGGAGAGAGAAGAAGACCAATTCGATAGGTACAGCCAGGGAAAAGCTCAAGGAAGAGAAGTACAGCTGCTTAGAGAGAGGGAAGCCAGATGGATTTTATTAAATGGGTCACAAGATAGAGGTAGGTGTGTCCTAAATAAAACACCTGGGAGAAAATCGATGCTATAAGAGGATGGCTGCTTGCTACTGCTTTTGTTTCACTGCTATTCAGGAGGTTTTTCAGGCTCCTGAGGTTTAAAGACTTGGTTTCTTCTGTTTTGTACTGGAGGAGTTGTTCCTGGTTGCGGAGTTTGGAGTAGGAGTCCTTTTAATCAGGTTTGGCATTTAGTGGAGAAGTTGTACYTTAGGGTGAAGTACAATGTAATAACCTGCCTTGTTTTATAGGCTACAATTAGGATGTCATYTTTTTTTTCTGCTATTATAAAGGGAAAATATTAAGTTACTTCCAATCCAAAAGAGTGTTAACTTTTATTTCAAAAAGATATTAGGYGGTGGAAGGAAGGAAATGGTTACTACCAAACCATGCTGTTCATGGTAACTTTGGGAGCAATGTGTAGGGTTAGAAGAGTACCCTTGTGGCCCTCTCTGGCTGGCTAACAGTAACCAGAGCTCAGTCAGAGTTTAAGGCAAGCTAAAAGTGGAAACTTCTAAACTTGCATTGTGCAGGGGATCAGGGAAGACTGTGGCAGTTCATAATGATGCTCCTCTCTACTCTGGAAATACAGTCCCACAGTTGTTAATGACTAGATAATCTTGGTGAAAATTAAAAAGGGCTGAGTTGTTTTCAATCTCCCCAAGGATAAGAGTAAAGAAACACAGAACTTACGAAAAATTAAGCAAAACTATTGAGATGACGCCTCTGACATGCTTGCGCTCTGCATTTACCAATGTGGGCAAATATAAGAAAGTCTGAAAACATAGAAATGTGTGCTGGCATTAGTCTTCTCTTGGATTGTTTTTTAAGCATACCAGATTCCTAGAAAGGAGGTAGAAAGCCTCCAAAGAAACTGTTTTGACTGCCAATGTCACTAATGATAATAATAGTAAACAAAATCATAAAAATCCACAGCTATTGCTAAGACAGGTGAAAGTTAATACTACATCAACACTGAGTGTGCCAAACACGGCAAGTTTTGGGTTCTGAAGCGCTAATACTCACCTGCTGACCTTTCTCGCTGGACCATAACCTGCTCCTTGAGTGATTCTGTGCAATGCATTAATGCTTTTGCGAGGGAAGAGAAAGGTTTGTGACCTCCACTTCTTTAAAAATTGTAGGGAGGACTTATTCAGGAGAGAAGGAAGTCACCTCCCTCTGTTGAGGATCTTCAGCAGGTCAAGGAGTCTGTAAACCCTCTGAGATGAGGTAAGCACTCACGTTTGGGCTGGTTCCTCCTTGTTTGGTGTTTCAGGTGGTGACTTGTGCCCAAGCAAAACCTCAAACCAGCAAATCCTGACCAGGATGCTGCTGCCACTGCACCAGGCAGTGCTGCATGGGCAATGTTCTTGCTCTGATTATTGTTTAGGGAGCAGAAAGAGCCATTCCCGGGTGTGTTCGCACAGTCCTGGCTGTCTGACACAGCAGCTCTTCAGGGAAGGTTGTGCCAGGGGTTGTTCATTGCCAGCTCACAAGTGCTTGAGTTATCAGGTAGTGTATCATTTCAGTGAATAGCAACACAAATAAGATAAATGTAGACAAGGGGAGGCCAAGAAAAGAAAAAAACCCCTGTGAATTTGTACCACCTGTCCCTGGAAATGGAGAATGGTAGGGACACGTACAACACCATCTACAGAAATGCTAATTTACTCCAAAGAAAATGTTTATATCATATTTTGTGGACTTAAGCATGTATGAACAAGATATAAATGAGTTTTGCATCAGTATACAGTGCTTTCTGTTTGGTTCAGAGACACTTTCTTTGAAAAGAGAGAAGAAAACTTACCAAACCGATATATTTATGCCTCAATACCTTTTGGTTTTGTCCTCTAATAATATTTTCAAACACTAAAATCCTTGGGTCCCGCTCAGGTGCAAATCGCGGCTGCCTCGGGGCTGWAGTGACTAAATTTTAACAAACACTGTCACCTTCTGGGCACGCTGCAGCAGTGCAGYTTCCAACCAGCTGTTCCTGAAAGTAAGGCTGTTTCTCCCTGCCCGAGAGAGTCACTGGTTCTACCTTGGAAACTTTTCTGGTATTCTAGCAAGCCTSGATCCGTTGGCTTGATCAGTCCAGAAAACTGGAGCTTTGTGTCTTTGGGTGAACTTCAATACTGAGGGGCTTTGGTTTGTGTTTCTTTGTGTTTTCATGCTTAGAAACCGTGACTGTGTGGGATTTGTGCAATTTCTTTTTTTTTTTTTTTTTTTTTTTTTTTTTTTTTTAATCACTTCTTGGTACAATTTGCTACTTAAAAATGCAAAGAATAGGTGGTGCCCAGYGTGCTGAGYTCACAGCTAATCCTACAGCCTGCYTTGATCATGCTCTCTGAGCAGGAAGATTTGTTGTTTCAGCCTCACTGGACCTACTGGAGTTACTTGGGGTACAGGGGGAGCACAGTGGGGTGACACCTCCCATCAGTTCACACTTGTGGCAGTGCCACACATGGTTAAGCCTGCCCACTGGTCAATGTTGTTTATAAAAACCACTAAAATTCAGATGTTTTCATTCTCCTCCTGCTCCTAGACTAGAATTTAGAGGGTTTGCAACTTGGGCTGCAAGACTGGGATGCAGAGATTGAATATTCATTTATAAGTCTCTCGAAGGCTTTCAGTCCTCTTGTGAATACCTGGTTCCTGAGTGGCTGGTTGGTGAACAAGCAGGATACTGAGGATGTGGTTCTGCAGCCACTGCCAGTTTATAAATAATTCTCTATATTCCTGAGTTTTGTGCTGTCTAAGGCCAAGCCAAAAGGGTTGTGGGAGGAACAGCTGTCCTCACCCTTGGACTAAAGGGGCTGCTAAATGCTGTTTTGTTTAGTAATAATTACAATAATAGAGTTTGGTGCTCAAAGGATGGCCCTTCAAGACCTGGCTGACCAATAAAGGCTTTGCTGGGACTTGTGCGGTGAGTGAATGCCAGGACACTCTCTGTGATATCTATTTTGAGGGAATGGCAGCAGCAACCAACATCTAGGAGAGGATAAGGAGTGAAAAGCAAGGCAAGAGCTTCAGGACAGTGGTGTGACAATGTGTGTGGGCTTGTCTTTCCTGCTTTTGATTCTTGGTTTGTCCAGCATCAGACCTTTGTACTTACTTGGACACAGCATTTGCAAATCTAATTTAATCCTCCTGACTGGAAGAGTCCCCCAGTGTTTTGAGTTTAAGGTGACTCTAGCAGGGATAGGAGATGGCAGCAAGAAATTGGTCAGGGCTGGTCTGGCAGCCCCTTGCCTCTGTGCTGCTCCAGGTTCTTGGTCTATGCCTTTGCCTCGGCATGGTCTTCCTTGTGCAGGGATTTTTTTCCCTGAATCTCTGTGGTGATTGGTGTTTATCACCAACCACACTGCCATGTACAGAGGGAAAAGTCTGGATCTTCTGTGTGAGCCCCTATTTTCATGGAACAGTGCCTCTGGCAAGAGTACTGAGCCCATTTCAGCAATATTATGTTTTTCGCTCCCTTCCCAACAATACTTTGTTTAAAGCATTGCTACTTTTGAAAGATATGTAGGAGACATTCCTGGTTTTAGAAGGATTCTAGATGAATTCTAGRTGAAATCCTGTTTAGAGCACTTAAGAGTCTCATTTTCCACAACTGTATAAAGCCTCACAGGACTACTCAAACTCATGGGCTCCTCCTATTTAGAAACATTAGAAACAGCTCCTGGCCCAAAGTAGTACTTCACTGAGCATTTGCTTGTATTTTTTTCCTTCTTATCCTCACAAAGGTTGTTTTACCTGATCTAAGAGCCCAGATCAAGCAGCCACCCCAGCATGTGGGGTTACCTCCCAGCGTGACCACCCAGCACCAGGCTGATTATGTTTGGCAACTCAAATGGCTATAAACCCCCACGAGGAGTAAAGAGGTGTGATGGGCAGCAAAACTGCCAGATTTGGGGGTTGACATCTGGGAGCCTTGAGGAGCTGTTTTATGGATGCAGTTTGGATCTGAGTAAGTGAATTTTGGCCATTCCTGTTGTTCTGGGGGCACGGTGATGGAATCAGGTGGTGTGACCCCTCACCTGCCTGTCATTTTCCTGCCCAGCAGTGCTCCTCCACCCTTGTCCTTTGCCATTCTGGAGCAATCCYTCCTGGTCYTGTGGAGYAATCCTGCTGTCCAGTGCTCTCCTRTCCTACTGTCACCAAAYTATAAGGTATWTTTCTACCTCTAGAGGACACTGTGTCCTTCCATATGCTCACGTCTGTGTTGTGCTCTAGAGGCACCAGCCCTGCTCAATGGCTGCCTGCCAGGGGTTGCACAAGTTTGTGTCAGGCTGGGACCATCCCAGGCTGGGAAGGGTGGCTGTGAAGGCTCCAGTGGCTCTGTCACCAGCTGCTGCGTGTAAGTCAGGGGCATTTATCCCTCTTACCTGCTCTGTCCATAGTTCTGTACACTCAGGAGCCCCTGCTRCTTCTGGGCTTGGGCAGGGTGAGGCAGGGACTTGGAAGGGCTTTGTAGGCACTGTTGGCTCATTCTGGTATTCTTCATTACAAAATCAGAGAAACTTCATTGTAAAGATGCCCTGTACTAGTCACACTCATAGAGTACTTTACAGAATTGGTTGTTTCATTTTCATTGAATCAGAAATTCAATTCAGGCAGTTTTGGAGAAGGAGGATTTCTCTTCCAGCCTGAAGTTTGGCCATGGTTTGTGCATCCATGGACAAACAAGGGTTGACTTCTTGCCACCAACTGTCCTTCCCATGAAGTGCCTTTCCAGCTTTAAGTCAAATTTGAACTATTTCAGGGCTTTTCCAGAAATCCATTGAAATTTGCCACCGAAAGCAAAATCAGACAAGAGATACCAAATTTTAATCCTGATAGGCCCCCCAGATTGTTATTGAATTTTGTGTTTGGCCTGTTGCTGGTGACAATTCATGGGTTGCAGGGCAGGAAAGTAGATGGGGGATGGGGGTGGGAGGTCGTACAAGGTGAATGATTTTTTTATGTGCAAATGATTATGAATATTTTCCTCAAATCACCTAGCTTTTCTTTCTGGAGAGAAAGTGAGAATAGGGGAATGTGGAAAGCAATGGATTGCTATGCCAAACTGCTTTTTCAGTTACCAAAGTTAGGCAAATTTTTGTTTTCCAAGCATTTTATGAGGCGCAGGAGTGTGAAAGCTGTGGAAGTGGTAAACCTGCACAAGACAGCAGTGGTGAAGGCAGAAGCTGATGGTATTGCTGCAGCTTTGGAACCATAAAAGCCATCTGCAGAAGTCCTTACGGAGCAGGAAGAGATGGGGGTCACTCTTTCCTGCTAAATGCAGCTATATYAGTGTGCTGTCGCAGGCATATCCAGTTTTCCAGCTACTTTGCTCCCCTGTGCCCCTGATCCATCTCACTTCTGGCTCCCAGGGAGGTGGACGTGGTGTGGAGGCAGCAGCCTGGGTGTGTAACGCAGCCACTGACCTTTCCCACAAGCGCTTTTCCCTGCAGCCCTCGGGACATCTGCTGGCCCTGGAGAGCTTTGAAACAATGCAGGTTTCCTGGACCTCTATGTGGTTTTTCCTCTTATAAGAAAATATATGCTAGAATATTTGTTTTGCAGTGATTTTTTTTTCCCCACTGTTAGCATGTGTGTGTTGTCTGCAAGGGTGCCTGCAAGGCTGGAAAGTCCTGGTGAAAATAAGACCATTCACACAGAGATTTGTAGGGACAAGCTGTCTTTTATCAGGGGCAATGCCCTGCATGGAGAGAGTCCCTGCACAGCAGGAGTTTGCCCAGCTGTGCTTCTCACATGAGCTGGGCAGGTTTCTCTCACCAGTGGGATTCCTCAGGATGGTTTTTTTTCTTCTCTTGTTGTTCTCTGCACTTGTACCATATCCCATCCAATACCACTTGTAGCCTGACTTGCTGCAGACCCATTGCCTCCCATCCACATCTTTCCCTGAGCTCGATAACTTATTTGATGAAACTGTATCTCTGAGACAGACATCTGTTTTGAAAATGATACTGGCAGAGCTATTGCTCTGCTTGTTAGCTTGTGCCCATCATGGTATACCCTGAGTCAGCCTCACTTGAGTGTCATGGATAATTTTTTACTGCTGTTCATCACATTTTTTAGACCACTTTCCTCCTGTGAAGACATACGTATTCTGTGATCTTGTTGCTTCTTACTAAACTAGGCAAATAAAACGCATTAAATTCCACTATAAGGCAGCTGCTGAATCACATTTGTGGGTTGTGGGTTTTTTTACACCCTCTCTGTTTTTTTTTCCAATAGCTTTTTTTTTTTTTTACAAGTGTAAACCAGGACTGGACAAAATGTTTCAGTATTTGGACTTGCCAAAACTGTGTGCAGAGTTAAACTAATGATTGGATGTTTTTTAATTGTTTTTAAGACTCAGCGTTCTTTTATTGTATAGTTCCTTCTTCTTAGCATTCTCTTTAGTAATGCTTAGCATTCTTTTTAGTATGGATCCCTCTTGTAACTGAAGTACACTGACTAAATCCTTTCCCCAAAAATATTATTGTCTAAGGTTTGATTAAAGCTGTGAGGAATGTGTGTGAAAGTTGTTCTGGTAAGTCATTGTTCATGGGAGCTGGGAATCATCACTGTTTACATTTTTTAAAATTTTCCCGAAAGATCTGAGGTGCAGTATGGAGAACTTCAGTTTCTGCAGGAGCCAGCTGAGTCAAGCAGCTGTGGGGAGGAGGGACAGCATGGAGTTTTGGAGGAGTTTTCTCTAAAACTGCAAGAGAGAATATTTTCAAACACAGACATTGCCCGTGCCCTGATGCTCCCTGATGCAAGTAACGGAGGTTAAAACCCAGCCGTGCTGTTTCTTTGTGGCTGCTGTCTCAGGGGGCATCCTCTGGCTGGCATTTGATTGACTGGGAGGAAGCAGAATTTCATGTTCGCTGCTACGAGCCCATTCACTGGGTAACACTATCTGTGATCCTCTTTGAAATCCCACAAGCAACTGTGAGTAGCTGGGTCCCAGGAAAAGCGATCCGGCCACACCGGCCCGTGGGGAGCCCAGTTGCCTAGCGCTGGGCTCCGTGTTGTGAAACAGTTGGCTGAGCCATCAGACTGGCTCAGCTAAATGAATTAAGTAATTGCACAGCCCTGCAGAGAATATTCGTGAGGAATTTCCATATTGCGGCTCTTGATATTCCCGCCTCGCAGCCCTGTTACCGCAAATACAAGGCCTTGGCTGAGCAGGCAGTAATTTGATATTAAATGAGGTTCTTATTAAGCAGATGCAATGAAATAGGGCAGAGTTTTATGTTGCATTAGTCATCTGAATGCTTTTTATGAGCATTTGTTAGGATGAGGCACAGCTGAGTGTGGGGTATTCTTTAGCCAAAGCCTGACCCTTCAGAAGGAGGGTAATTAAGGAGCTGAGAGCTCGGGAATAGGAGCTCGGCCACACACGGCACGGCTACGTCAGCTCRCTCTCTCCTTCTTTTGGGAAGAGCCTCTGCAAAAGAGCTCCTGAGGAAACTTGGGGRATGGCCTGCTCTGCCTGGGGATGAAACTCCTCCTTGTCTCGTTCTCCAGGTGTTAATTTGACAAATCACAAAGGCCTCTTGGAGAGCAAACCATCTGCACAGGCACACGTTGCTCTTGCCTTTGCACTGAGTGTATCAGGCCATGGGACTATAGTTGCGGCTTTGTTGGTTTATTTTTAGGGGAGCTTCATAGGAAAGGTGATRTGAAAAAAGGTAAAAGCTCTGACTCTTAATTCTGACCAGTTAACAAATGTGCACAAATTCTTGTGTTTATTGGAGCTGGCTCCACCAAGGTGGCAGTAACCACGCTGGTGGCTTCCCTGCAGAGATGCCTCTACTCCATCAGAGTATCCTAGAACTGGTGGAAAAGCCACCCAAAGAAACCAGGATTGCCTCTCTGCCAGCGCAGGCTCATTTTGTTACAGAAAGCTGTGGACTATGTTATCCAGTTTGCTTTAGTCCTGTCTAGGTTTCTCTTTTTTTAAACTCTGTCTCCATTTCCTTCTGAGCCTSTGCAGAGTGATCAATGAATTGTTCTGCCTCCTCTCTGCACATTTTGTCCTCTCTCAGTACTAMATGCCCTAGGCCCTTTACTCATGAGATGCTCTTAAAAGCTGCCTTTTTTTCTCTTGGTTTTCTATCATCTGGCAGGATTCAGCAAAAAAGTAGAGTGATAATTTTATTAGAATTCCCAGTGTTTGGTGTGCATGTGAGTTTGTGGTGGGTGGCTTGTGTCTTGTATGCAGTGAACTGAGAACTTGTGCCCTCTGTCCTAAACATGCTCTGGTCCTCTTGGGTTTGAAAACATCCCCAAAGCCTAATTGGTTTGGATGGGATAGAATTTGGCCAGTGCTGAGGCCTTGGCAAAGCTCCCCTCCTAAATAAATGTGGTGATAAGTGACCACTGCAAGCTCTTGTGAGTCATGATGAGGACTCAGGGGTACCCCATTGTCTGGACCACTCCCTAGCTCTGTGAAGCCAGTCCACCAGTAGAATTGGGGTGCTCTGTTTCTCCAAAACTGAAGTGTAGGTTCCACCTGTGAAGTAAGACCAGGGATCTGGGTGTATTCCCTTTTTTAAAAAAAGAAAAGGAGGAATGAAGGTTTTGAGTCGAGCAAGCAGCACTGCCAARCTGCCAGATCTGCCTGTAACACTTGTTCTTGCAACAGCATCTACAAGGCAGCTGTCATTTTGGGAGAGGAAAGGAACGAGAGGGAAGAAATCATTCAGTGGGAGGTGCCATTCTGGTTGGAGTAGAAGCAGCCTATTCTTTTCCCGAACTATGGGAAAGGAAATGTCTTGATTTTTAAGATGAAAAAAGGCTGCACCTGCAGCGGGGATGTAACTAGGGTTACATGGGGTCWAAACAACCCTCTCAGCACCCCTGGCATATGAAAGTGTCCCTGGGCTTTATTTTGTGCTTCTGCTGCTGAAATACCCCTTGCAGTGGTAGCTGCACCCAGACAGCTGTCCTGTGAGAACCTAGAGGGAGACCTGGCTGTCCCACAGCCCTGGTGTGCTTGGCCTTCCAGCAGCGTGTGTAGGACTGGCTGTGTCTGTCTGGGTGCACAGACACTGATTTGGGAACACAGAGATTTGAAGACTATTTCCTTGAGGGAAAGGGTTTCTTTGTTTTTTCTGCTCTAATACACTAATGAAAATCAAACATGACTGTACTTACAGGGGCAGCTTGGAGTTTGCACAAAGGTCTGAACATAGGTGTGAGAGGGGTAATGAACCAAATCCAAGCATRGAAAACTAAATCTTYAGGGGTAAATTACTAAAACCATACRGTATGCTGGCTGCAAGGGTTTTCTTGGATTGCAGTAGTCTTAGTTCTGGCAGATGCAAGGAGCAGTTCAAGCATTTTCTTTTTGTTCCTTTTCAGCAGTTGTTCTCCAAGCCCTGACTTTATCAAGTCTCCTAGTGCCGCTGTTGTCCTTAGATAAAATAAAAAAAAATTATCCAATGCAAGGTGTTTGCTACCAGATATTCTAATTTGAGCTGTGGTGGTTGACTCCTTGTTGGTGACAGGGGGTCATTTGCCTTCATTTTGGGCCATATAACYCATAATCAATTTAACTCTCATAATCAAGAGGTAATTGAAGCCACTGACTTCAATCCTTTCCAAAGGGAAAGGAGCACAACGGTAGCAGATTAACTCAGAAAGACAGTCTTGGAAAACAAATAGGAAAAAGTATTTCTTAAGCCATGGAGTTTTTGCAGGTGCTGAGCATTCCTGGGAAACTTGGGCATGTGGTTGCTATATTATAGTTAAATAAGTGAGGAATGTTTCAATTTAATGTTCATTTGTGTGCAACTCTCTTTGTGAAGCTTCAGACAGATTGCTTGATTGTACCTGCCTGAGGCCTTTGATTTCCCATCATCCTCATTTTCATTGCTTAAAAAAAGTATTGATCTCAAAGCAGCTGTGGACAGTTTCAAGTGTCATCACAGCAAATAGCACTGAGAAGAAACATATTTGGGAAACCMCATGTGTATGGTTCCCATTACAAACTTGTGTGTTATGTCTCATTTGGTCCCAAGCTGAAAGACTCCTTATCAAACTTCAAAATAAATAAATWGTTAAAATATCATCCTTCTGGCATCAATACTCTAGAGTGTGAGTTAAAGTTAAAGTTTCTTTTCCCCWGTTATGCGTGCCAATGAATATTTGACTTCTGGAAGTTCATGAAGAGTGAAAACCAAAGGGTCAAGAGCACATCTGAACTGAATTCTGTCTTAAAGGTGGATGGTTATCCACGGAAATAAGTTTGTGGTATTTTCCTAGCTCCTAGAATAATAATAGTCTTAAAAATCATCTTAAATTCATCATCAATTTGTTTTTTAACATTTCTCTTTCTACATGTGATTTCTCTCCTGCCTTTCTCCTTGGTACCACTCCTAAAGTTTTATCCTCATCTGTGACAGTGGTGCTAAAATACTGAGGTGACAAAACTGGACAGCCCTTGGTTTTCCARTTCCAAGAACTCAGTGTGGGTAGTGCAGCCTGTGGCATTCACTGTTTGGATAGCTGTTAGATCACATTACCTGTCTATCCCCTGGCATTGTAGCAGTAACCTGGCACGGCAGCTATTTCAGTGCTATTTCCCTTCGCTACCTGGCACCAGCCATACAACATTTTTATATACTGAATTATTTATGGACTCATAATTATTTAGCATCAATATGTCAATGTTACAATRCCCCTGTTGGCCATAAAGGAGCAAAATCTTTCTTTAATTAAAATTACATGGTCTGTGTCAACTTTCCTTGGACCTAACCTTTTAAAACTGAGTTGGGAGTTTGAATTCCAACCTACCAAATACCTGTGTTTTAAGGAAAGACTAAGTACAGAGCTTTCTTTCAGTGAGACTGGTCTTGGAAGCCAATAATTTTATGTGTTTTAGGGAGGTTTATGTTATACTGGGGAGTTTACAATGGACTTCATTGAACTGTAGACCACAGTGGCAGTATTTTTTTWTAAGTAACTTCTAATAAGGAGGAARCAGTGTATAATTCAGACTGTCAGTGGTCCTGTCTAAAGACAAAAGCTTTGGATACCTCAACGATGGTTTGAAAATCTGCTGAACATTGAGGGCAAACTGGTAATGAAGATGGTCATTTGGTTTGTTTTAAATAATGCACAGCTGTCCTTTTTGAGAAAATATTGAWTCATTTGGCATTGCAGAAATATGTCGAACCACCATGTAATTTAATTACTCGACCACCCTGCAAGTTCCACGAGCCATACTCAGTCCTGGCATAAGCGGGTGCAAATCCCTCTGGGAATTGCACCCGCTTATGCCAAAGCTAAATTTGATCCAGTGTTGTTTTCCCTCCTCCCTGAGAGCTGGAAGGTATGGAGATCCACTTCATACGGTGCTGTTTTTGGAGGTGTTAGCCTTTTTTCCACACACAGAGCAACTCTATGCTTGATGTTGAATTGACTTTTGCTATAATTTTCAGGAGAAAAACAAAAAAAAAGGCTCTTGAATGCAGTATACAAAGGCAGTTGTTAAGTGTTTAAGGTTATCACAACCAGAAAGCCAACTCCCTCGTTTCCAGCCATGGAAATAGCATTCAGTAGAGACAGCAGAGGCCCTTTGCAGAGAGGGACCAGAACAGAGCAATCATTAGAGGTTTATCAAGACTGCTCCCTTGATGGCATGCCTGTGATATGCAGCTTTCCATCTGATGCTTAAAGAAGTAATTAATTCTGTAATTTTTTCAGCATCTTTGCTTTCTTCAAGGTGTGAGGCTGCCACTCTCACTTCAAAATGGCTTTTACYTCTTGAGCAGTCTTCTCTGACAGGGGGAAATAGTTTTGCAACAAACTTTCCATGCTTGTACCATACAGCTCCCTCAGTGATTTTTTTTTCTTTTCTACTTTGTAATGCCTGCAGGTTAATTAACACTTCAAGATTTATCTTGAAATCCAATGACCTTCTTTCCAGATGGAGAAAAAGACATTTCAGAATGGATAAGAATCTTTGGGACATGGTTCTTCTGGAGGGGAATGGTTTTATTTGCTTTATTTTAAAATAAAACCCCCTGTGCCAGGTAGATGTGTGCAGCCCAATGGAGCCCACGGGTGGCACAGAGCAGTGGAGAAGGTGCAGGGAAGATGATGCAAAGTTTTCAGTCTTGCAGGACATCTTGAATAGCTTTGGCTCACTCCAATCAGCCACAGTGAGRCAACATGTGCATGCCAGGCAGAGGGACATAGCCCTGACTTTTCATTTCTAGAACTTGATTTTAAAAGTTTGACTGAGATGGAAATCCAGCAAGAATTACAGATGATGTATTCTGTGAGGAGCAGCTAGTGTCAGGAGAAGCCTTGTTTTTTTCCACACATTGAGAAACAAGAATCTATTGAGTACAGAGACAATGAAAGGCAAAAAAACCACATCAAACAAGTACCCAAAGTTTATGAAATAGGCACGTAGTCATGGCCTTCCTCCAGTTACACAGACATGTGCAYGCACACATCAGCTTTAACTTCAACAGGAGTTGCTCACATGTGTCTCTGGACAGATCTTGTCCCTAAACTGATTTATGTCCAAAGGAAACTTRGGCTCTGATTCAGGTTCAAATCTGGTTCAAAGTGGAAAATCTTGAACTCAGAGTCAGACCCTAAAGTAGCACTTTATAGAGGCAAACAAACAGACCAGACCAGCGTTTCTCCCTAGCTGGAGCTCTCTAGCCTTGTGCTTGGGTCTAGCATGCCCTTCTGCCTCCCTCCTCACTGAAACAATTATTTTTAAAGGGATCTTTATTCCACCCAGGAGAATACAGCACAGGCAATTGGCTAGCAGTGGTGCCTTGGAGCTCAGCCACCTGGGGCAAGTGTGAGACAGCACATGGAGGGAAAAGGAGAGAGCAGCAAGTGACAGAGAGACCCTTCTGCAGCAAGAGCCTGGGAGATTCATCCCASAGGCTCCCAGAGGCTCAGCTCTCATTTGCTTAAAGGGGCCAATACCATGATGTTTAAACTAAACAGGCCRCTGTTGCTGTTTAATTCGGGTTTTTTTGTTTATTTTGTTTCACTATTTTTAACACAAGTAGATGTCATCATGCACTTATTTCTGTATTGTCTCCTGCTGACAGTGAGGAACGAATGTCTGTGATGGCTGTGCATGACTGGGCAAAGATTGGACTCTGACCTTTTATTCCCAAACAACTGTGACCTTTCTTTTTCCTGACAAAAAAGGGAAGGTACTTAAATTAGATTTATCTGCTTCTCTTCCTACAGCWTGTTGCTTGCTCTTGGTGAAAACTGCTAAGTAACCAAATTAAAACACAGCATGCTGTTACAACTAGGGCCATCCAGTTAAAATTCATTCTACAGTATTCCAGCCCAAACACTTTTGAGATGGACCAACCAAATAACTGTAAGCAGTTCAGCTCTCTGCCTCTCACTGAAAAGCAGTGGGCATCTCAAAYCTGGGTTCTCTGGGTTTCACCTGTGCTTCAGAGCCCACCCTATGCCAGCACAGCCACCAGGCTGGCATCCACACCGGGGTATTGGCAAACAATCTCATTTTGGATAATATATTTTCATATTTATTGAGCAAAATCTTGTAAGGCTTCCCTTTAACTGTTTGTTCGGCCTTTGTTTTGTTTTCTTTCACTTCTCCTTAAAAACACTGTTTAGGCTGAAACACACTTCTGGGAACTCAACCAAAAAGTCCTTTCTTCTCAACAGATTTGGATTCCCACCAAACAGAGATGTGCATCTCATTTGGAAGCACATCCCTCCTGTGCTTCTCAATGGAGGCAGAATCCGTCCATCTCTTGATTTCCAAACCCTTGCACCCCTCAAAACTGACCTGTTTTCAAMGAGGACAACCACCTGTTGTACCTATTTGACAATGTGTCTTGAAGGATTTCTTATGGCCAAACTACTTTTCACACCTGCCCATCAATGCCATGGAGCCAAACAGTTGTTAAAGATCACTCTCATCAAACATACTCATACTTTTAAAAAGGTATTGGTTTGTCAGTGAAAAGTATATGAGCAGCTCAACTAAATATTACTTCCAAATTTTCAATGTTCCTGTCATGTCACAGAGGTATTTGACAACAGCTGCTTTGTTGCATTTCCATGTCTCTATACTCTTATTTTAGCTRCAATCTGATCACCACCTATTATGCAGGAATGTATTCAGGTGTCTCTTAAATAGGGAGAATTTTATTCTTGCACATCTTACTCTATATTTTCTTGATTTCAAAGGGTAGGTGACCATTAAAAATTATTTTGAAGTGAGTTTATTTTTGCTTCCTCTTCTTTTAGGAAATTGCTCTTTTTGTGTTTWTCTTTGATTTCTACTCTAGTCACTCTGCAAATAAAGCCTAGAAGTTTAATGAGGAAAATCAAGTWTAGAAGTGTATATTCTGTGCAACAGATAGTACCATAGCGATCTGTCTCAAGAAAGAGTTACCTATTTCTGTTTTTCTGCATGTCCTGCTCTACTTGCTTTCCTCTGCCAGGAACTAACATAGCTGAGTCCTAGCTTGGATCAGAATTACAGCCTTTCCATTCACCTTTTCGCAACTTGCACTCTTGAGCAAATTACTTTCACAGTTTTAAAAATTATTCTATATATCAACCCTGAATACTTGCTGTCATGAAGAAAGTTGAAGATATGAGATCAGGGAAGAAAGGTGAATCCAAGTTAATATGGAAAAACTTCCCATGAATACATGATGGCTTGAAAATGTGCWTGTTTTCTTGTTGATTTGCTGCCTAGCACCATTATCCCCACCATACTCCCTTTCTGTGTTTCCTGTTTTGAGCCTTGCTTGTTTCATCCTTTTGATGCAAACACCATAGATTTTTGAAGAACAAAGTGATGAGTTAGCACATTTTATAGCATTCAGAGAAATGTCAGGCATCTTAATTTCCAAAAAAGTTTTTTAGATTTGCAGGCCAACTGACTTTTTGCAGTATCTGTGAGCTTCAGTGTCTATGGGTAATAGGGGAAATCTTGTTCTTTCCTGGACTCAGGCRTGGACCTTTCCTCAAGGAGATACTGCCAGAAAGGTGCTAATGAGAGCCAATTGTATGGGATCGAGTTGTTGTGCTGGCATCCACTCATCAAGAATGATGACAGCTCCATCAACTTGTTTAGATTTACAACTACAAAAAAGTTGTAGCTTTTTTGATGCTACAGGAAGAGCACCTTCTTTAAATAGCCCTAGAGTAGCAATTATAACTCTTGCCTAAATGTTTATTTATACATCTGGAACACTTTAAATTAGTATCAGTGCTGTATAGCTRTGTAATGAGCAAACTTTATCTTTAATTGATGGGTTAGAGAGAATGACTTGGTGCAAAAAAGAAAGGAAAACTCAAGCTGCTAAGTTGCACAAGATCTTCATTAACTTCCTTGGATCTGCTCTCAGTGTCTTCAACTGAAACTTTCAATTTCTCTGGGTTTAGTTTTTGGCATCTTCAGCTGAAAATAATTTGTCTACTGTAATGATCATGTTCATTGTCCTGGGACCTCGTGTATTGGCTGCCTTTTACTGCTGTGGTTGGATTCACCTAAAAGCAGAGTTCTGCCAAGGCTGATGCTGTCCAAAAATGTAAGGAGGTGTTATCCTTAAGCAAAAGTGCTTGCAGTCCAAATATTTGGCATGAAAATGAGGGGTGAAGTGTGCTTCTACAGGTAACACCCAGCGAAAAGCAGGGCTGGGGTGAAAGCTGTAGCCTCTGACTCCCAGTCCTGCGTCCTATCTGCTCGCACGGTCAGCTTTTAAGGCAGTATGCTGACTTTTTTTTTGAGAACTACTACAAGGAAGGCTGAGTGTTCAAATAAAAATGGCTTATTCCCATTTAAGAGCTGGGGGAAGAGAAGAAAACAAGCACCAGACATTTGCAGCTGTTTCCTGGGAAGTTCTTGGCAATCTGGAGAAAAAGGGTCTTGAAGCTGRCTCTAGACCATATTGCAAGACACCCTCCAAGAGAGGACGTGCTGCAGTCTTCTGGTAGCTGCCCAGATGTGGTACACAGCTGTCTCAGCCTGACAGCATWGCCAGAAACCTGTGGATACAGGCAGGGGAGTTCCTGGCACTGCTCAGAGTCTTAAATATTTAACCAGGGCGCCACTCTGCCTGAGCAGCATAAAGGCGCTGGACCTGTGAACTGGTTCATAAAGAAGAGGTTTTCAAAAGCACTAAGGGGCATTTAAGATGTCACCTTTCAGCAACACCTTTGAAAAAGTTCTCTTCACTAAACCCTAACTTCACAAAAGCACAAGGTGATTTTCAGTTTGGAATCTGCCCCCTGTTCAGCAGCAAAGGGTGTTTGCTAAAAAGCCACCCACCATTCCAGGCGTGATGCTGCAGCCTCTCAGCTCGATGAATAATGTTTAACAGCATGAATTTTATTATTTTGGCTTTGAGGGCCCCACAAGGCTCCAACTTCATAGACAAAACCTCTCAAAATACCCAGTGAAAGTGCAAAACCATAATTATTTTTGCATTCAGTGCACCCCTGAAATTTACTGGCTGTTTATATTGCTAGCTGCTACTGCTGGGAGAAGTCCTATAAATAAGCTTGACAATGTGTGGGTTTCAGGAAGAAAAGCATTGTGTAGATAATCATCCATTTGTAGGCTAGAGGCTATGTGAGATCTCTGCTTGCTATTCCTTACTGTGTTTATCCAGCAGAAATACTTGCGAGCTGGGTAAAAGAAGGTGGAGTAGGTTCTTGTTAATGTTGAGACGAGGGATGGTCAAWTTTTTCTTATATAGGCAAGGGCTGAATGTAAATAAATCTTCTAAACCAACAAACCTCAGTCTCAAGCCCTGGAAGATTATTTGTGCCATTTTGGAGGAAGACAGGAGAGACACCAATTTCTCCATATACAGTAGATCCTTCACTCCAGCAGCTCACATATTTTCTTGAAATAGTCCCATGTGGTTTTGATTATACTTGTGTGACTTCTGGTTAAAAATTTACTTGTCAACATGACCAGGCCACCTCAAATAGTTCTTATTGTATTTTTTCTGGTAAGAGAGGCAGCCAAGGGAGAAAAAAAAGATGATACACAGGATTATGGTTTTTTTGAGGTTTGTTTGCCGCACCTTTGAGAAGAGAGACCCGAGTAAGGAATCCAACTTGAAGTTAAAATAACACACAGATGGAAAATTAAAGGATTCCCTACTGAATTCAACTATTTTTAACTGCTTTAAAAAAAAAAAAAAAAAAAAAAGAAAAAGAAAAACCAAAACATCAAGTCCGTGTTCTTGTTTGCTCCCTTAGTTCAATATTCAGTGTTTTCTTAGTAGAATTTAATTCTTCTCAGTTTCTCAAACCGCAATTCTCTTTTTTTAGCAGGCACAAAATACTTTCTTTTTGGCTTCTTAGCAGAACTATTAGTGATGGGATATAGCAAGCTTTTGTACTTCTGATATCTCACAATCCACAAGCATGATCTCAGTGAACACTGAGGTGGGATGAGTGACCTGAATGTGCAGTCATGCAATGAGTAAATGTCATTATTGCCACAATACCTCTTCTGGGGTTTAATTTGTTCACTTTGCATTGAGGTTTACTGGCAGACATTTCCAGATGTTTCCCAGGGTTATTCTCCATTAATGAGTTATTTTTATGTAGAAAAGTTCCTCGGAAACATTTTTTCCAATAAAACTGTTCCCTGCAACGCCCTGGCCCCGCCGCACCCCGCGGAAAGCACGACTCCGACAAGCAGCAGGTCCAGGTTTCTTCTTTTATTAGTGTTTCAGCTCCTTTAGCTTTAGNGTTCCCTCTAACCACAAGCATCTAATGTGATGGTTTACAAGAGCTAAGCCAAACAGTGTGTTTATGCCCTTTTCTTTCACTTGCTTCCAGTGATCTCCTGCCTCAGTCCAGATTCTTGTTTGTTTACGGAGAMGGACTCAAGGAATCCTACTTGCCTAGAAGAATGTTGTGACTWCAGTCAAGCCACATTTTGATTTTTCAGCTCCAGTTTCAGCCAGCTTTTCATCCCTTGAAATACTGCAAAGAGAGATAATTTGTTCATCAAATTGTGCCAAGTGCTAATAGAAGTGACTGCCTAAAAGGGCAGGGCGATCTTTTACATCCCTACAGCTACAGAGTCAGTTYTGAGTGATGGAGGGAGGAGGGGCATGCAAAGGGAAACTATTGACCCTAATTCACCTTATGGCTCCATCATAGTGCATGGAGCACCTGCAAAGCTGCCTGCTGAGTCCTGGCTGTGTATTCTCCCTTTTTGTGCAGTTGACTAAGAATTGGGCAGTGCTCAGCAGGAGATTGTGTTGGGAACTGTCCTGATGTTGTGGGCAGCCACTGAACAGCACAAACGAGCAGTTGAATGGCCATGGGTGTTCTGGTCTCTGCATTGCATACACAATTGAACGGGAGGGTCCCAAAATATAGGGACTGCTCTACCTTTAAATGCTGAGCAACCACTGACAAGCCATCAYACACCCGCCTGTCTTGTTTCTTCCTGCTGCTAGGAGTGATTATTGCAGTCTGAGCTCTGGATCCACATAGCGCCTGGGAAGCTGGATGTTGAATGTCTTTGCAACCCAAATCCTATTTTAAGTTACTTCCTTTTTATAGCATTATTTCCAGGTGGGGGGATGTATTTCTGTGCATTGAGTCTCCTGTTTTTCTTCCTTGATAAGAGTTTTAAATAGCATGCAAGAATTGTCAGGGGATAGATCTTTTAACTATTTGGAAGTTTTTTTTTTACATAACTTGCAGAATTTGTGACCTTGGTGCACCTGGTGAGGTCATAGGCTGAGCTGGATAGTGACACTTGTTCACAGCCCCATGGTGACCCCCCAGTCCCTTGGTGTCACCTTGTTCTCATGCCATGTCCCCATGCTTTCCAAAACTGAAGGGAGTTGCCTTCAACGGTGGTCTCACGGGTGCAATCAAGCAAACCTGAACTGGAGGCTGGGCCTCTGCTCCCTGCAATGAGGATAATGATCTCTGCCCTGTCCCTTGTTTTAAAACCATTAAAAAGGACTGGGAGTTTACAAGAGCCGTGCAAAGGCAAAAGAGGATCTGTATGGTTTGACTGAATCCTCTCTTTCCTCCCCTTTGGAAAGGAAAAACCTGCAGTGTGTTATTTCAGCCTAGATTTCAATATTGTCAGGTCTTTACAAAGAAGTAAAGCTGCAATATGCAGGGCTCTGATTTTGGCTTGATGCACACCATATCTCTCTCAGGCTGTTGAGATGATGGCGTGATTTGACTTGGATACAGCCGTGTCTCACTGTTGCCTCCATCAGTGAATCCATCTCTTAATMATCACCACCTTTCCTGTCTTGGAATGATTTTTATCTAACAACACTGTCAGCCAAAGCTCATCCATTCTTCTGCCATGTCCTCCCAGAGGCCTTGCACAAACAAGTTAGTAATGTCTTTTTTCTTTCTGTTTTTACTGCTGTCAAACGTGTCTTTTCTTTTTTCCCTTTCACTGCAGATGCCTGGATGAGCAACAGAGTTGTTTCAGAATGTGTTTGTTTTGCTCTAGATATTGGCTACTTTGGACAGGGTCCTTGTTATTTAGTCTCTTTTTCAAGGTATGTTCCACACTGTATCCCGGTCCAAGGGATTGATTTAATTGTTGAGGGAATTTTTTAGATTTTTTTTAACTGGTTGTTTTTTTTTGTTTGTTTGTTTGTTTGTTTGTTTTTTTCTGGACAAGCATTTACTTTTTTAGCTTTCATAAAAGATGTCATAGGTATTTCATAGAATCAGGGAACCATCTAATGGTTTGGGTTGGAAGTGACCTTGAAGATTATCTAATTCCAACCTCTCTGCCATGGGCYGAGATTTCTGTGTATCTCTGTGTTTTCAGCTGTGTGTTCATTACCCTCTTGACTGGCTATACTTCAACCCARAGGCTGTAACTTTTACACAAACTTCATTTGTGAGGTCAGCATGGAAAACAGCCCTGAACGTGGTCTTTGCTGAGGAACAGATTCTCATGGTTACCTTTTCTTTTTTTGCCAAAGACAACCACAAGATCTTTGTCTTCTGTGGGTTTCTTCATCTCACCTCTCTTTGCAACTCCACAGTGAGACTTTTGTGAGCCAAAAACTTCTGGTAAGAGTAGCTCTGCTGAACATTTTAATGAGAAATGTCATTTCCCCTGACAAGTACTAATGAAGCAGATGAAGCATGATCCGTTGCCAGAAAAGCACTGGAGATAGTGGTGGTTCTTTGCACAGGTGTCACACCAGAAGAATTCCTCTGCCAAGCACAGCTGCAGACCTACAGAGCTGGAGATTGGCTCTTTGTGAGGCATTACAGAGCTCCAGTTGTATGTCATTTATTTGGGTTGTGTTCTTGAGTAATTTTGTATTGGTAGAGCAGAGAAGCTGATTATGTGCTTTGCCTTTGGCATGGGGGCCGTGTGTTCACTGTGCACACGTAAATTTTGTATTTTGGCAAACAGGGACACTGGGTATCTTTGCATTAGTTGTAGGTACTTTGAACTACAGGTTCACAAACTGGTGCAGAAAATGTCCTAGTAATGTGTGAGTGTCTGGGAGTCATGAAGCAGCTTTTCTGTTCTTGAATGCACCCTCTTGTAGCATCTTTTCGCAATGTGCTGAGGAAATACCCTACACTGTTCTCTAATGTGCTTGTCACTACTACCAGTTGGGATGGGGGTAGAGAAAATAGCTGCAAGCCCAAGAGCCCTGTGTTTGAAGCTCTTTCATTTTGCATCTTCTGAGCCACCATCTGACCCTATGTGCCCTGGAAAATTGGTCTTCCCTGAGACCTGAGTGACAATCATCATCAGCTAGAACAGGACAGAGAAGGGCAATTCTGGCTTTGAACTAGGACCTAAGTGGGACAAGGACACAGAAGTATCCCTCTTGGCGAGCTGAGACAAGCTCATCCTGTATCTGTGGGGTAGGCAGCCAACCTCTTCCCTCTCTCGTCCATGAAGAAGAGAGTGGTAGCAGCTTTGGGAGCTTTCATCCCCCAACTTTTTGGCCACCCATGGCAAATCAGACTTGCTTGTGATAAAGGCCATGAGGAAGACTCCCATCTCCTGTCTTTTGTGAGTTGTGGAGGTGGGAGCTCTTGGTGCCTCATTTGTATCTACAGGGCTTCTCCATCCCATTGGACACATAATGGCCCCAGTCCCTGGGGCTTTGAATGGAAAGGAAAACTGTTCATTGCAATTGCTTCCTGGCCCAGGTGAAGTATGTGGACAGCCCATCTGCGGGCAGAGGCTGCAGAGAAGGTGCTTTTTTTCCCTCTGGCCAGCTTTCCCAGCTCCACAGAGTGGGGTTGCTGGGATACTGTACCCAGGGCTCTGTGATTGTTTTGATCAGACCYCAAGCAGTGGGGTGATGGTGGGAAGGTCTCCTGGCGGGATCCKTGTGGTCATTGTTGGCTTTGACTTAATGTCAGTGAGAATGGGTCAGGTCCTGGGTGCCACTGTGATCTGTGGTGTTGGTATGGGTGGTGTATTGCACCAGAGACATTTCATGTGATTTCATTCAGTCTCTACCCTCAGGGTCTCAGTCTCAGTGCTGTGTGTAGAAATTCACTTCTTTCCTTTGCTAAGAAAACAGCTGCAGGAATCAAACACTACCTACCAAATTTCTCAGTCCAAAATATCCTAATCCAGGACACTTTATTAAAAAATATATTCCTATTTTAGGCTATTTCTCTTGGGGAGGGAAAGATGAAGGTTTTTATTGTGGGTTTTCCTTTTTTACGTATGAGGAATTAAAATAATATAGAAACTTTCTGTAAAGAATAGGAAAAAAGATTGAGACTGGAAAATACCAGTTGCTGAACCAGGACAGGGGATGTGGGAGGAAAAATTGCAAATATAGTAGTCTGACTATTTCTTTGAAGTCTGACACATATCTATGACAAAGAATGATTGCAGGAAAGTATTTCAGTTGTATTAAAGTAGCCATGCAAGAAAAGAAATGTAGCAGACATCTCTTATTGCKTGGAATATGGAAGAAACTGCCAAAGCGGTAAAGCCAAGAAAGGTATGTGAGTTCTGCAGGGCTGAACAATTCATTTATAGTAGCACTAATAAGYTCTAGGTAGGGTCATATTTCCTGAGTGTGCCTGTGCAGGACCTGAAAGTGATGTGGTTTTTCCTTTGAGCTGGGCAGAGTGCAGTTTTCTTGTCCTGTAAAACTCTGAGATTTCAGAACTTGATCCTTTTCTACCCAGGGAAGAAAGTTGTAACCTTTCAACATGCTTTGTTGAGAATGAAATTAGAAGAGAGAGGGAGACAGAGAGAAAAGAAATCAGAGATCATGTCTTCTCCACCAACCCTTTCTAAGAAATGCCAAGAGTACCGCAAGAACACCTTGTACTTGCAGTGTCTCAAACCTGTCCCTTTCCTGCCTTTATCCCACCATTCATGGGAATACCTCAAAAGGCTGCTCTGATTCTCCACTAGCAAATCTCTCATTGAGATGGAGATGAAAGGGAGACCCTTCTGTCCCTGGTTAGTGCCYGAAACCTCAGCTTTCTTTTTTTGACTTGCTGTTTCCCTCCCGGAAATAAGAAGCTTTTGCTGCCAAAATTGATTTGAAACTGATACTMTCGTGCAAAAAGTTAGGTTTTCAATCATTTCTCTTAAAAAAACAAAATCACATTTTAATATAAATATCAGGACCTGTTAATTTTTTTTTCATTTTTTCTGATGTTTTCATTCCGTACTTTTTCTTAAGTGGCTTATATGAAAAGAGGAGACTCCAAATGTGTGCGGTCCACTTTGAGCAAGAGTAGATTTTTAGCGTGAGTAAAGGAGAGGTCATAAATGAATTCTTGCCACAGAGATGTGATTATACCTTTCATACCTCTTGAGCCAAGCTTGCTTTTGTGCTGTTTAGCAATACACAAKGAAACAACCACCTTGCTCCCTCTGTTTTGAGTGCTAAATTTCACTGTCTGGTGGCCAAGTGCAGAAACCAGTCTAACTCATTGGGAAGGCCTGTGGGAAGCACTTTTTTGGATCAACAGCCACTGATCTGGCGTTGCATTGATGCTGGTTACACTTTATTGTCATCTGGTTTCTTCCAAGCTTTTACCATGACCTTGATGCTGTGTCCTTACTCCTGAGAGCTGTGGGCTTTTTTCAGTCACAGTGGTATCTCCTGTGAAGGTGTATGTGTGTGTGGACACAGCCTTACCAGCAGAGCTTTTTTGCCCAGGGAACACCTCTGCATGACTTTTTGCCCATAGTCCTGAGGGTTTTTCTTCTCATGTCATCTCCTTGAGTTCTCTTTCTCTATATACTGTTTTGGGTTGTTTTGATTTTTTTTTTGCTGTGGCAAATGGGAAATAGTGGAGGTGGTAAATATCTACAATTTTTTTACCAGCCACTTGGAATTCCACTGCAGGCTGTTGTGCAGCTATGTTTTAAAGAGRCAATGCTTTCCATAGTCTTGCAACCTGCTTATCCCACTTTATATCCTGTTACATGACCCTTCTTCAACATTCTTCCCCATCTTCTTTCTTCTTCAAGGGCTTTCTGAAACTGTTCTAATCAGTGATGKCTGTGGCAGAAAGGAAAGATCATCTGCCTGAAGTGCAGCCCAGGTGGTGGTGCTGGGATGTGMACCAGAGTAATGGGATCAGTAGGTAACTGCTGTAATTGTGTGTGAGGGTTTGAAGCATGTCTTAAAAGTGATTCCTGCTCATCAAGAGGAGGGAGGACCACGGGAGGAATGATTAGTTAGGGTGGACAGGGTGTTTGAGAGCAGGCTTTGAAGACTGGTCTTAATGGATGGTTTAAGTGGTTTTAATGGATGTTGAGGATTTGCTTCAGAGGAGAAGGATTACAAGTGACATTAACTGCGAGTCCAACCGTGTGTTTGGTATGGCTCATTTTGGGGAGTTATTGAGGAGTTTTATTTAAGTATGTGAATACAGGGAAGTGTCAAGAATGGAGACATTTGCCAYAGGCTCCTCATATAAATATTTGCGCTGAGAGGATGAACTTCACTATCTGCTGTGTAAATGATGACATCCACTGCTCCAAGAGCACTCTGATAAGTGATTTTGGCACCGGGCTAGGCCTGTGAATTTTGTTTTCTCTGCTTTACACTTGACTTAGTAGCAAAGACCTAGGACATAGGCTCAGGAYCWGGGCTGTTGGACAGGATGCCAAAGYCCTGGGAAACCAAGGGGAGTTTTCACTGGTGATGCTTGGGTCATGTGCTGCTTGTTGCTGGTGACTGCATGTGGCTTGAGCATGCTYTTCTGGCATGACTTGGGGCATTTCACAGCACTGTGGCTGGTTTTGGTGCTGCCCTCGGTACAGGCTGGMAAGAAGCACAGTCAGAGAGGTGCTTGTGCAGATGAAGTAGACACCTCTGTACTGTCTCTGCCTATGGACAGCCTGATGTGCATCAGCAGCTGGCTCACAGCACAGCACTGGGAGATCCCAAAAGGCAGCACAGAGGAGTTTCTAGAGGGAGAGAGGACTCTGCCTTGTGCTGCAACCTGGTCATTCATGGTCACCTTGGGCAAAGATAGCACAAGGGTGACACCTGGACCACCATCAGGCACATGTGTGAGCTGAGCTGTTTGGGTGCCCAGCACCAGCCTCATGTCACTGCTGCACGCAAGGCTGCCGAGGGGCACTGGTCACACCAGTGGGRAGGACATCCCGTGCTGTCAGCCCATGGCCAAACCCAAGTGTCACTGCAAGAACCCAGGGAAGCCAGGCAGCAAGGGCACAGCGTGTGAGGGAAGTTGTAAACAAAACAGGGGCTGCTGGGAAGCAGTGGCTGCTGCTCTCATTCCTCCGGTGAATACCAAAGTTGAATTGTGGCCCCCGTGTGACAAATGACCATGAAGACTCAGGCTGTCACAACACTTGTGCAGATAGGGTGTTGTCACATGCTAAAACTTCCTTGAATTTGCTTGTATTCTTTTTCCAGAAACTATTTCATAAACAGATTTGCATTAAGGGTTTCATTTTAGTTAGCTTAAAAATTGTCATTTTGTTTTAAATATTCAGTTTCACATTATCATTTGAGTAAATTAAGGGTTATTTTTGGGAACACCTGAACTTCTACTTTTAAGAGTCATAATCCCCAGGAGGACACCCTGACTTTTTCTGAATGGTGGCCAGACACACGGTGGCTTACCTGGTTCTGTCAGCAGATGGCCACAAGACGAGATGATTTGTGTGCACAGGAAATTTTAGCCTCCTCTGGGCATAAATTGCTAAACTACTGAGCAAAAGTCAATRTGTCCTTTCGGTGATAAATTAATTCTCTTGAAGGTGGACTGACAATCAGACTGAATGCTGCCACAAGCCTCCTTCTGGCTTCCTCAGGAAGCTCCCTGGTAAGCCGAAGAAGTCAAATAATGTGAATTAACACTGTAGTTGCCATAGCTTTTCAAACAGAACTGGGAAAGACTGTTTATTTGTCACATTCAATCCCTCAAAAATGTGTTAGCCTCTCAAATAAAAGCACCAGTGTCCACGACATTGCRTTATTCTTCCACTAATTTGTACATTTATGTACTCCAAGACAGATTTCAGCCATGACTTGCATTTTTTTTCTTTTCTACTTTTGCAAATATCCCATGAGTAATTAATTACTCAGAAGCATGAAAATATTACTAATCATCTGACATTGAATACTTTTTTCCTGAAGTCTTGGCTAGTCTGTTCTTAAGAATATCCTATGCATCATTTCTGACTCAGACCATGCATGTTTTCTGTAGTGGTGCCRTAAATGGAGCAGAACTCTGATGAGCAAATCGGCAGGAAAAAGCCAGACTGTCTGAWAGGAAGCAAAATTGAGGAGAGCAAGCATTAAGCTTCAAAAAAGACCATCAGGCACGTGCAGTGACTTGTTCCAAATGCATTTCATAACAGTTTTATTACTCACCTAATCCAGGAGACATGTGAGTGACTCTYGCTAAGCTATAAAACCACCACCCTTTTTTTTAAACCCTGTTAMCTGCAAGAGAAAACCTGTGTATTGTTAGTGTGACAAATCAAAGGTACTTCCATCAGAATTTTAAGTGTTCATCCTTTTTCCATGTATTTCTTTAGGAGCTTATGTTGATCTGATGCTGTGTAACAAATTATTATTGSCTGGCAAGTGAGTAACAGGTATAATCCTGAAAAGAGGACACAGTATAGAAYAGAAAGTGAGGGGGTTTTGGCCATTTGCCATATTTAATGCTGAACTTAGATGTCTGTGTGCAAGGTTCCTGCATAGCCTTAGAGAAAGGAACATATTTGCTCAAGTGGAAAAAAAAAGCCATCATGGACAAACTTAGGTATCCAGAGAATCATGCTTCTTCTCTTTTTGCTCTGTAAATGGAAGATCTTTCCTTTGCTTTTTTCTCATGCAGGTAAATAGAGCAGGCTTTTGCTGAGCTGTGTCATCCTTTGACAAGGTGTCTGGATCTGTTCATCCTGTTTCTATTCCTCACRATGCTCCTTAGAGTCCACCCAAATGTCCTGTATTGCTTCAGTGGATGATGTAGGATTTCTGGAACACTTAAAGCTGAACAGAATAGCCATCCTAAGCACATGCAGAGCAGCCATAGGGCCWGAAACTACTTTGTTTTCCTGCTCCAGCAACCTCTGCCTGTAATACTTTTACAAAGGGACAGCTGTGAAAATGAGATTCTTTGATAAATGATACTATTCCTCTTTTTTTTCTCGGCAGCTGGTTAACTGCGGGTCTTTTTTCCCCTAAATTTTCCACTGAAGAAGGCTTTGCCAGGGCACAGGAAAGTGTTCTTGGCTTAGTGTCAGAAGTGTGAGCAAACTTCCCTGCRGACTTTTTCTTCTCACTGAGCTTCTTAGTATTTAGATGCATCACTCTTTCATTCGTCCTCTGCTTTGTGGCAAAGTCTGGAAATGCATTAAAGCAAGTGAATAATTTCTGAGAAATTATTAATTCTGGAATGAATGTGACGGATTTCATCATGGTTTGGCTGAACTCTGCCTGAGTGACTAACAGCTCTGGGAGAATTTTCCAATTGTCCCTCGTGGAAGTCAACTTCTTTGAATTAATTCAGCATCCTCTATTTTGATTAAGTATGTGTCAGCTTATTGTTAGTGTGACAGGGAGATATGGRGCTGTTTGTTTTCCTTTTATTATTACACAAACAAACTAATTATGACTCAGGCACAATACGTGCCCTCAGGGTGTGATAAGGGATATGAATGAWAAAGCATTAACTGCACTATGTGCAGGTTTCTCTTGTGAGTTAAACAAGCAGGGGCTGAGTTAACAAGACAACACTTTCTCCCTCTAACATCTTAGCAATTCCTCCTTTCCAAGGAAAACGCTGGTCTTTCAAACTTTATTTTATACTGAAATAGAAGGAGGTGAAAGAAAAAGATGAGTCCTCTGTGCAGTAGGCATCACAAGCCCAGTCTGTTATCTCATCCTGACTCTGATGTCTTCTTACAGATGCCCTGTTTTAAATTTATTTGCAGTGTGATTCCTTCCTGTCCTCAGTACTAAGATTTATTTGACAGCATTTGGAACAAATGTGTATTCATGCTATCCTACCACCCTGAAACATGCTGCCATGGCTCTTTCTAATGGGCCAGAAATTGAGCCTTTCCTGCTGTACCCTTGTAAAAGAGAAAACATCAAGACACACAATACAYAGAATATCTTGGGAGCCACAAAAGCATATGTTTTCTGTTCTGGAAAAAGTGTTGTTACTGGGTGCTAATTTCTCTGCTTTTTGCTTGCATCTGTTGGACAAACACTTTGACCACGGCAATCCGTGTAAGATAACAAACTCACTGCAGGGTGTCTGAGTACATGGAAGAAAAATAACACAGGAACTTGCAGAAAGAGCAACCAGGTGCAGATGGAGCTGAAGCAGAAATATTGGTGACAGATGTTCTTCCTGGCTTGCTGGAGGAGTACGCACCAGACAGCATCTTCATCATGCTGCGTGACATGTCCTGCCTTGGAGGAGTGAGACGTTACATGATGACTTTTACAACTGCCTGACACTGCCAGAGGAGGTGAAGTGCTGCAGCACCTCTGCCTGTAAACACCTTCTCCCAAGCCACTCACTGGCAGAGGGGCCATAAAGAGAGGGAAGGCCCTTTGGAGTAAACGTGCACCAGCAGATTACACTGTTGACTTGTGAAGCTTGGCAACAACCTCCTTACAAACACCTTCTGTACTGGCAAGACACTGTAAATAATGGAGGAACCCATGGTTATTTGACCAGAGTTGAAGATGTTCCAAATATGCAGAAAAAGAGCTCCACTATTTCCCATGGCATTGTGCAAAGTGGGCTTTACATCCCTTAGAGAGTCAGGGCTCGGTGCATTTGTCTATATCTTCATTAGCAAATAGTGTATATGCCTGGTAAAATGGGTAACAAGCACCTTTCTAAATTCACAAACCTTTCTTCCTCACTTCCAAAATTCTCTGGAGAAGAAGCCAAGAGAAGGAAAGCCCTAGGCTGTAAGAAACTTTTGCTGCCCTGACTACTGTAGATTTTTCATTCCCTGTAAAGTAATTGCAAGATACATACAGACACCCTTTGGTGGGTAGCCTAAGCTGCTGCTGAAGCACAGAACAACGATTTATTTTATTTTTTGGTATGAAAAAGAAGARTCTGACTTCACAGATTGAAAGTTAGCCTTTCAGAGCATTTGTGCGTTGTGACCTCTGTTTTTCTGTGGATCTCAATATCAGATTAAATATTTTCAAAGGGTGATTGTAAATTAATGTTTGCATTAGCAATCAAGAGGCAAAGCTCCATCTTACATGAAGTTTCTATTCTTGCCTCAAAATTCCTCAGCCACAGTTGGAAAATCTCTTTTCTCACTTATCTTGCAGAGAACTGACTGCAGAATGGGTGAACTCTCTATAAAAAGTAAAAAATCAAGGTTATATTTACAGAAGACCTAAGGAGGGTGCAACATGGTTCAAGCTGCCTTTGCTTAGAGCTGAGAACCAAACAAGAAGCTGATGCTTCCACCTCTTCCTATTGCTATTTCAGAACAGGAAAGCCTTTATCAGTGTGCAAYGCTTTGCAGAGCAGCCTCCACCACAAAGACTGTGTTTGGAGCTTTCATTTTTCATTAGGATTTTCCCTTTTTAATGAATTTTCAAATTCTAAAAGTAATAAGAAAACGTGTTTCATGCATCTCAAAATACGGCATAGGGTGTTGAGGGCCTTCTTATGCTGCTCAACCGTGTTATTTGAAGATTTAACAGTGGTTTTTAAAAGGAAATATTARCCAGATTATGAGCAATTGACAAAACATTTAATAAAGTCAGAGAAAAGCATGAAATAGGTTGTCACTGGCTTTGGACAATTGTGCAAAATTTCTACTCAAGACCAAGCAACCTCTCATAAGGTAAAAACTACTTGGTTGTTAAAGAATGAAAAACAATTTTCCTTGCTCCAAAACAAAAGCATCATGATAATCAAAATGTTGCCATTCCACCTCACTGTTAAAAAGGTCATAGTTTTGGCTGAAGGCCATGCTGCAAAGCAATCTGCTTTGTCACTTGAATAGGCTGGCTTGGATCATGAAAAATCCTAAACTGGGGCAGTAGAGTGAAAAAGGGAAAGAGCATTACTGCCTTAGGAAGGAACAGATTTAATAACAGTCATTGCTTGTTTGTACAGCATTAAGGTAAGAAAGAAAACAAAGCCCCTTCCAGGATCCTCACAATAGTTTGGGAGGCATTTTGAAGAGGTTGATTGCTCTTTTTCATATCACCAATTGTGACCAGAGTGAACTGTGTGGCAATGGT
This sequence comes from Malurus melanocephalus, assembly GCF_030028575.1. Taxonomy (NCBI): domain Eukaryota; kingdom Metazoa; phylum Chordata; class Aves; order Passeriformes; family Maluridae; genus Malurus; species Malurus melanocephalus. Next base: position 602,085 of record NW_026623528.1, read on the forward strand.
GTCATCCTCGCTYGCCAGGAACAATGGAAGGGATGTGCAGCACCACACTAGAATTTACACCAGGCTGGCGGGCACATTCATGCTCAGCTGTTCCTTGAGGGCTATCCAGTTTAAGTTTATCTCACCGTTTTCCTAAAAAAAAACAAAACCAAAGCCCTAAAATATAAAACAGACTCCTTGGAGGGGAAGGGAGGTGACAGGAGCATGGGGCAAGAAATTTGTRTGTGAATATCAGAGTGTAGAGCAGAAGGGAATAGTCCCTGGTGTGTTTGCTGGAGCTGAGGGACAGGAAAGTGTTGTTTCTGAGCTGGAAACTGCTGGGGTTTGCGTTGCAGATGACTTTACCTGCAACTGGCAGTGGGAGGCAGGCTGGCAGTTGGTGGTGACTTGCCAGGTCTGGGTGGTGACAGAGCCACATGGAGCTCAGCTCACCTCCAGCTTTTAGGGAAAGAGAATGAGAGCCTGCATGTCCTCTGACAAGGAGAAGTGTGCCAGAGGAGTGAGAGTGACCCAGATCTCCTGTGGTGGGAAAGGACCACAGGACAGATGAGGGGGAYGCACTGCCATCTAGATAATTTCTTCATATGTGAATACTAAGCTGGGCAACAACAACAAAAAGATTGGGATTGGCCTGAGAAAAATGCTGAGAAAAAAAATGGGACTGTGAGGAAGGAGGAAGGTTTGCACTGTCGGGGTTGTGTCAGGCTCTTGGTGCTCTGCTTCAATCAACACTGGTTTTTCTTGAGCCACGGGCACTCACTGCCCTGAGTAAGGACACCTGGTTTTGAAAGGGGGCTCCAAAACACCAGAGCTGGGGGGACTGACCGCGGAACGTACAAGGACTGGGAACAATGTGGCACCCTCCAGCTGGGAGTCATCAGATGGGGGCAAGGGGAAAAGGACAGAGCTGCACGTGAGGGGAAGAGAGAAAGAATAGACCAAAAGCTGGGGGTTGCAGGTGGGAGAAGGAATTCCGATAGTGAGATTCGAAGGTGTAAGTAGTTCTCATGTCAACTATTTTTTAAGGGCCATTACATCCTCTTAGACACTTTTGTTCACATCCCTTACTTTCATAGGGATGTTCTGTAGTCCAAGCAGATCTGGAAAGATGGGTTTTTATCACCAGGTAAAGAGAGACATTTCTTGGATTTTACCTTTTGTCTGTCTTCAGGGAAAATACAAGGGTATTTTTTTCTTTGCATTCCTCCTCTGAAATGTACTAAGCTTCTCCTCCTGCTCTCTAAGCAGCTGCCCCTTGGGATAGGAAAAGGAAATTAAACGGCTAATGGTTATAGTTTAATTAGGCTTTATTGGAGTTAACGCAGTTTATGCTCTGCATATGTGCTGCAGAGAGTTAGACACTTCAAAAATCCTGTCTTTGCTATTATGAGTTTATGAGAAAGGAAGCCCAAGGAAGATCAATACATCCTCTGTGTAGATTACAAATGGTTCATGACGTATGTCCACAGGAGCTGTTTTTAGTGAGGGTAGTCTAGTTATTATGGATTTGACATGAACTTGGCCTGGTGCCCTGAGGGAATGCAATGTAGGCATAATTTGGTCTTCCTGTAATTGTCTATTTAACTTGGCAATCCAGAGTAATTTTTTCCTGTGAAATGAGACCGAGACGTCACTAAAGCGGCGCTCAGATTAATTAATGAGACATAATAATGCTCCTAATAAAAGCTCATGAGCTGAGTCCTTTTCCCTCCCCTTTCCTGTCCTTCCCTGCTGTCCTCCCCCTGCTGAGAATGMAGCTTCCCAGGAATCCATGAGTCACACTTTGTAAAGGAGTTTCTTCTTTAGTTGACGCAAACAATACGGAGGAGAAAAATAATAAGTGCAGAACCATCTGTTTGATGAAGTCCTTGACATTTTATTTCATTTCCCCCTATTGCATATTAAAGGAAGTAAATAGAAAAACATTTGCTAATTATACCACTGTTTACTGATTGCTGGGGCGGCTTTTATCGTATTTATCAGAAGTGATAAATGCCGGCCCAGCTTCAGCATTCTCCTTTCTGCTTTGGGCAAGAGGAGCCCAGCAGCAGTCATAGGTGGTCAGCCAGGTTTTTGAGCCCTTCACCACCAAGCAGCTCATATAAGAGCAGAAATGTGCTGCTTCTGTGCAGGTTGGTAACCTAGGAAAGGCAGGAGACCTCCTGGCTTGAGGTAATGCRCTGAGCTAATGGGAGAGCCTGAAGCTGAAACTCTGTCTCTGAGGTTGGATGTTCGGAGGGAATGGTTGCCATTTGCTTTTCTGGGCCCAGGATTCTGTGCTCGGTGTCTTGGCTTTGTGTTAGTGCTCAGTAAAGCTTGCCAGGGAGGCCAAATGTCACCCTTTCGCCATGATTTTGATAGGGTGAGCAGCAGCTGTTGTCTGCCATTTTGAAGGAAATATCCTGAACAGGTCACTCTCCCTATCTTCTTCCCAAAGGGTTGGATCATGCTCTTGTTTCCCCATCTKTCTCCCTTTGTGAGGTGGTTTTATGGCTTAAGGATAGTTCATAGACAATGTAAGGTTTGAACAGTAAAATGCAGAACCTCATCCCTCTCTCTGACTGGGATTTGGATTTGGTTAATTGTCGAAGCAAGACAATGCTGTTCGAAAACAAATTGGTGGCCAAAGGCCAGTTATACTAGGCAGCTATTGCCTTAGCAGAATCTAAGCTATTAGCACTCATTAAAAGTGACAACAATGAATCAAATGTCTGTGAATTAAAGCACTTTTTCTTCCACCATGCCATGTAAGGCCAGCATGAGAGCAACTTGGCCTAGCCTGTCGGTAGGAAGGGGAAAAAATTGCAGCACCAAAGAGGACATGGTGACCTTATCTACGGATGAGGACACCAGGAAATTCAAATCCACCGCTTAGCCTTCGTATGAGAATTCAGTGCTGATGAAAGAATCTATTTCTGGATTTTTCCTTAGGTACAAGAGACTTGATAAATTTTCCAGTCCACCATTTGGACAGATTTAAGGGATTTTATAACTTAGAATTCCATGAAGATTCTATCAGCAGTGCTGGTCATCCTGATGGGCTGGATGTTTTGACTCTGCTTTCTGACATGAGCTCATTCAGACAGGTTTATGTTCCCGGTGYTGTAAAACTCTCAGTTCAGAGCACAAACAATGGAAGATATATTTCTCCATGGCTCCAACCCATGGGAACACATATGCTAACTTGGCTTCAATGGGTGCATGTTGCATGTTGGTGTGGACTCTCAAAAGTCATCATGAGAGGAGTTATTTTCAAGTTAGAAGAAGATGGTTGTCTGATTGTGGAGATACCAGGRTTCACACCACTGCTGGAAGCAACCAGCACATGAAAATCATTTGCTATGGGAGGCCCCAAGTGGAAAGAGTCATCTTCCAATCTCCAGTGTAACAAATCTGGGAAAGTTCAAAACTGGCCCACTGTCTGGAATTCATTTATCATATTGATGACTGACTGCACAAAATAACCTATCTTATATGGATAACTTCATAAAGCACTTATATCTTCAGACAAGTAGAAGTCTGCAGTACTGGCAGGCCTCTGGTTCCCTGTTAGTCTTAYTTGCAGAAATCTTGTTTCCAGTAATGGCCTTAGCTGTCAGGTAAAAGTGCTTGTATGTTTCTTCATTTGTGGTATTGCTCACTTTGTCTGGTGATCTTTGCACCTTTCTGTCTGCAAATGTGCCACAATAACCCCGTCCTAAGGACTGGGGGCAGAGTGGCTGGAAAGCTGCCTAGTGGAAAAGGATGTGGTGGTGCTGGTTGACAGTGGCTGAAGCTGTACCAGCATGTGCCCAGCTGGCCAAGGAGGCCACTATCAGCAATAATGWGGCCAGAAGGACCAGGGCAGAGATTGGTGCTAGCAAGGTTGGATGAGACAGATGATCCCTTCTTTTTGTCATCTGTCCCTTGCTGTTCCAGTTATGAGAGGGCTGGGTATCTGTAGCTGACCATCARCTCAGTCTGAGGCAAGGTTTTGTAGAGAGAAGCACAAGGCTGAGTTGCAGCCCTGGGTCATGGAACAGGCAGAGCCAAAGGGGCTGCAGGAGAGGCAGGGAGGACACGCTGACAGCTTCCCCACCAGTTGATTAGTGGCGCTGGCATGCCTTCAGAGGAGGTCAGCTCCTGTGCCCAGTGGAGGAGATCCACATCGCTCCCAGCAGAAGGAAGAGGAGGAAGGAAAGGGACTTTATTGAGCCACAGTAACTCCTCAGGCGCTCTGCACACCAGCTGAGTCCCACTTGCTGATGGAGAAGGGCTATATCATTCCTGCAAAAAATGCTTTGCATGCATGGGCTTGAYTTGGATGCATTGGTGTAATTCTTGGGTTTGACATTCCTCTGTTTGGGAGCTAACATAAGCAAATACATTCTTTTGATCCTCCATGCAGCTTTGTGATACTATACATGCAGCTCCATGCTTTCTTTCACAGATGTCAGATTCAGCTGCCACATGGGATCTCCGGGAGAAACTGTATTGTGTRTTTTTAAAGGAAAATTACCCAATTATTTTGATGGAGTTAATGTGGAGATGGTGACCTTTACATTCAAAGTTGTTATGCTGCAAATGTTCCAAATACATTATGTGCTCTGCTAACACTGCTGACAGGTTCTGCATGATTAATAGTGTTTATAAAGCGTGTACAAGAGTTTGGGAAGCCTAGGATGGAAGACCTGGTATGGGATTTATTTTGCACGGAACATGATAAATATACAGTTGGCCTTGGAGTAATTTTTTCTTTCTAGAAATTACTTAATGATGGAAGAGAAAATCACTAATTCATTACGTGAGCTGCTTAATTTTTCTTGTAAGAAAAATAAAAGCAAAACATTGGTAATGGTTGKTCTGATAGGTACATTTAGATTGATCACTTTTAAAGGAAGACTGATGTTTTTAGTACATGTTTTTTGCTTCAAGACTGGCCTGGTTCCTGCTTCTCTGGAAGGAACACTTCTGTCAACTGCACTGTSTTGTGGTGTTGCCAGGGGCCACACACAGCTTAGAGGAAATTTCAGAGTGAGCCCTGACACGTAGGTAACAGARGCAGGTGTTTAAATAAGGGGGAAAAGGCAAAAGGTTTCCCATTTGTGCTACTGTAGGGATGTTATTCAACAAACAGACAAACAAGTTACTTGCCTCAAGAGACATCTAAGAAAGACTCACCCTCTGCTTGATTTTCTAAYAAAACATCATGGCTTGTTCTTGAGCTGTTTTCCATTCTGCCAGAACATCCAAGTACTGGATTCTCCTTTTCCTCACCTTGTGCTGTGGCAGGACTCCTTGCCCTTCCTCCCACACGTGCCATGCTGTTTTTCACAAAGCCATGGCCCCGCATCATGGCTCCAGTTAAAAAAGCTGTGTAACTCAGAAGATTGCTGAGGACCCTTTACTCATTTCCAACAGCACGAGCTGAGCAAAAGCAGCCCCTCTTATATAGGTCAATGCAGAGGGGCTCTGAGTTCCCATGCAGGCACCCACTGAGCTCCACGTGGATGGCTTGTGCATGGGTAGATGGATGGACTGACTCACTAGTTGGACTTTAAATTGTGATAATGTAATGTTTACATCTGCAAATTTCCAGCTCAGGAAGCCAGATTATTTCTACATCACTTGTGGCTAATACTGCACCAACATACGTACACTTAATTGAATCACATTGTAACAAGTAGAGAACAGAGCACAGACTCCTCGTTGCTGGTTAAAAAAATCAGTTTATTTTCAGAAAACCAAATGCTTTTATACTCTCAACTAGGCTAAACAGGGATTGGCTGTAAACCACGCGGAGCTACCGCCCATGAGCTCTTTCCCCAGTCATGTCTTTGGTCAGGCAGCGTCCACTCGCTTTGTTAACCAGCCACAGCTCYGTGCTGAGGGTGGTGGCATGTCTGTCATGCAAACTGCTCCCTGGACACAGGACCCACGGCTCGAACCTTTTCCAAACTGTAAAATTCAATGGTGGTGAAAACCCTTGCTTTCCTCTATCTCCCACATCAGATGATTTCTCATTTGCAAGAYAAGAAACTGACTACCACTAAAGATCCTTTGTGCCATTCTGGTAATGCAAAAGCTGGTCAGGAAAAAATGCAAATTCAGAGGACTCGATGTGGCACTTGGGGACATGTGTTAGGGGTGATCATGATCGTGCTGGGTTGACAGTTGGACTAGAAGATCTGGAATGACTTTTCCAAGCTTACTTATTACTGAATTGAACCACCATTGAACTGGTGTCCCAGGGGCACACCAATGAACTTGTTGAACCTCACTGGGTTCTTGAAGTCCCACTTCTCCTGCTTGTCCAGGTGTCTCTGGATGGTCCCTTCCTTTGCTCGTGTCACCTGTCTGGTTCAGCTTGCTCTCAGCTGCTCTCAGGTGCTGAGGGTGTGCTTGAGCCCACTCTCTGTGTYGCATTGAAGAGCCCCAGTCCCTTGGCAGCATCCTGAGGGACACTCCTCATCCCTCACCTCTACCTGGACATGGAGCCACTGACCACAGCCTTTTGGCTGCATCTATCTGGACAATGCCTCRTGCACCAAATAGCCTGGCCYTCAAATCCAGGWCTCTCCAATCTGGAGATRAGRATGTCGTGTGCAACTGTGTTGAGAGACTCACGGGAGCCTGGGCCCAGCAGGGCCTACAAGTCTAGAAGTCCAAGGGCTGTGCCTTATGAGCACAACTGCTTCTGGCCAATTCCAAGTAGTTCCACTCTTCCAGGAGTCCCAGGCAGGGTCCTTTGTGACAGAGGGGCATTCCAAGGACCATTGGTGATGCAGGAACACATCAGCACAGAGACCATTGTGACACTCAGGGTGCCACTGCCCTGACCTGCAGGGACCTCCTCCCAGAAGAGCTGCTCTGCTCCCTCACGAGGAAGCAGCTCCCTGGAGAGCTCTGCCACAGAGGACGACAGAGACAGCAATGGAGAACAAGGTGAGCCCCCGCTCTCGAGGCACCCGCCRTGAGCAGGGCACAGCCACAAGCTCTCAGAGGGCTGCCCTGTGCCACACCTCATTCCACAGCACAGACATGGCGTACAGGAGCCGCATTCCTGTGCCTGTCCCCCATCTGACCTCCTCTGGGATGCAGAGGTGCAGCCAGCAGCCAGCAGCCCAGCAGCACTGGGCACACAGCACGCCTGTGTCAGCTCTCCTTGGAAAGAAGAACCCAATGCTGCTGCCTCTGTGCCCGATGGAGCCGTCTCACGAGCTGGAGACAAGGACCCCAGTAGGCTCTACTGCATCCCAGGAGACCCATGTGAAGCACAGGAGCCTTATTCCTGTACGAGTATCCCGCATGGGCCCCACCAGGATCCAGAGGCCGAGGCTGGCAGCAGAGCAGGGCTGGGCACATAGCAGGCATAGAGGCACTTGCCCTCACAAGCAGTGCCCAGCATTGCTCAATGAGATGCCGCCTTCCAAGGTGCTGAAGACCAGGATGCCAGTAGGCCGCTGGGCACTGCAGGAGACATGCCTGGTTTACAGGAGCCGTATTCCTGTGAGTGTCTCCCATTTGGCCTCCTCTGGGATCCAGAGGCCCACAGCAGAGCAGGACCGGGCACACAGCACGCCTGTGTCAGCCTCCCTGGGAGAGAAGGAGCCGGTGCTGTCGCYGCTGTGTGAGACAGAGGCGTCTCAGGAGTCGGACACAAGGACCCCGGTAGGCTGCACCACACCCMAGSAGASCCATGTGAAGCACAGGAGCCGTATTCCTGTACGAGTGTCCCACATGGCCTCTAYTRGGATCCAGAGGCCCAGCCAKAGKCCARCCACAGASYGGGACTGGGCACAGAGCACACCTTTGTCAGCTCCCCATGGCAAGCAGGACCCAGARGTGGCATTGGCCCACTTGGGGCAGAACATCGGCATCACGCGTCTGCCAGGGCCCAAGAAGACTGAGCGGGGTCGGAGTGTCACCTCTAAGGCAGAACCTTCTCAGGTGCTGAGGCCCAGCAGCCTGGCTGGCCGCTGGGCAGGCCAGGACACCTCCATCCAGTACAGGAGCCGTATCCCTGTGCGAGTCTCCCATGTGGTCTCCACTGGGATCCAGAGGCCMAGCCAGTGGCYGACAGCACMGCAGGAGCAGGCACACAGCACGTCTGTGTCAGCWCCTTTGGGTACACTTCCAGGGACATGGTGTCAGAGGTAAGTGTCAGAACAGGACCCAGCAGTGTCCAAAGGAGGCAACACCTCCCTGGCTCCTGTCTGCGAGCTCATGCAAAGACTGGTGAGAACGTGAGAGCCATGTCCCAAAGGGAGCTCCCAAAAGAGCTGAACGTGAGACAACCTGGCATGTGCAGAGCACCGATTGCCCCTGCTCAGGGAAGCCAGCCTGCCTCTCCTGGAGTTGGAGGAAATTCCCAGTGATCACAGGGAGCTGGAGTGGCTGGAAAACTGGCTCCAAAATGAATGGGTGACCTGGGCCCAGGAGGAAGAACAGGGGCAGCATAACAGACCCAAGAGCTCTACTGAGAGAACAAAGGCACTGACAAAGAGCTGTCCCAAAGGGAAAAGGATGTCAGCTATGATCTCTGGGACATTGCCTCAGGCCTGCTGAACAAGTGTGACATTGACCCTGGTGCGGCCCAGGAGGTGCCCATCTGTCTCAACTCTTTGGGCYCTGAGGCAGCAGYTGAGGCAGTGGCTGAGCTGCCCAGKGCAKCTCCTGCCACAGCCSGTGTTGTGGCCTTGGARCCTGCAGGTGCTGCACTGGTCAGAGCTGCTGAGGCACAAGAGGAGGCAATGGCAGCTTCTCTTGCCTTTGGCAGGAGAGCTGCAGAGGGAGAAAAGCAGGTCGATGCTCCACACAGCCCCACAGCCCAGGCAGCCCTTTGCCTGGCTGGACAGAAACTCATAGCCTCAGCCCCCAGCAGGTGGGGGCAGTGACACGGTTAGCCCTGTCAACCACAGAGATTGAGGTAGGAGCCTTGGCTGTGGAAGAGTGGATAGACTCAGTCAACCAAGAGCAAGTTTACGGTGCCCAGGACCCATCCCAAGGCGAAGATGACAGTGGCAAGGAGCTGTCCCAACCTGCGGACAGGAGGGACCAAGACCAGTGCCAAGTGAAAGAKGACAGAGAGACTAAATGCTGAGTAGTCCCACAGAAGAGAGGCTCCCTGTGGTCACCCTTCTGGCTGCCCATGCCTTAGGCCAGGTGCCATTGCAGGTTTYGCTCAGCCAGACGGAAGCCCATGGCCTCAGTGGGCCAMAGGCTGTGCGCCAGTAATGTCCTTTCTGCTCCAGGAGGGTGCTGCAGGCTCTGGGCAGGCTGGTGCTCGTGCTTGGGGGCACAGCCTGAGGATTAGTGCCCTGCTGCCAGCACCAGGCCAGGCCCCAGACATGCTGGCTGACCCTGTGGCTGCTCAACATCCCATGGGGGCAACACAGGTGGAGAATCCCGGAAGACAGGAGACCAGTGTGTGTGTCCCAAAGAGCCACAGACAGATGGTTGTGAAGTCAGTCAAGGATCCTTGGTGAAAACCACACAAGAGCTATTGAGAATAACCAAGGACTCTTGGAAAGAACCAGACATGACAAAGAAGAGGTTRTGACTGGAGAAGGGGATACTATGGATGGAGGACAGCACTTTTCTGGGACAAATATTATTCTTCTAGTCCCCAGAAATAAGCAGAACACAGGACAGCAAAAAAGCAGCAATGAAGCCAAGAAGTGAGCATGGCTGTAGGGCAGAATCAAGACCGTCCAAGAGCCCTGATGCCTCTGACCCATATCTAGGAATGTCTGAAAGAAAGGACTGTGTGTGACAACAAATTTGTATMGAAAGAAGGAAACCTGTCTTTAGAGTAGGGAAATCTCTTCATACAAAGGACYSCCCWCAAGCCTGGGCAGTGCTCCCAGGRCTCTGGGCACCCCAGTATATGGATTGACCAGGAATCAGGAATGACATTCCTTCATGTGGATCGACCCTGGAACAAGGAATGACATCCCATCATATGGATTGACCTGGAACCAGGACGGACATCCCCATCAGCAGGATCCACGCTGGAACCATGGGTGAGGTCCCCATTGGCTGGATCAACACTGGARCATGACTGCTGATCTTTTTCTCTCTCTTTCTTCCTTTCTCTCTCTCTCTCCCTCTCATCAACTTATGCCTTCTTTTCTCCCTTCCCTTTTGCCCTACCCCATTCTCCCAAAACCCCCASCAGGTGTAGATAGGGGAAGTTAAGGACTACCATAGCCATTTTCATGCCAAGTATGTAATTTACTAATAAAACTTGGTGGTTTKTTKTWKRTMSWKYSWGTKMKKTCWKTCMTTYCWKTCAWKMRYKWWACRAATCTTGGGTGCTTCCTTCCCCTTGAGTGTGGATTCACAAGGGGGTGGCTTCAGTGTGGATACACTAATTGAAGTACTGTCTCAAGCAGTTTTCMWMTGGGCATTTTTGGGAATCTCTCAGACCAGTTTGTATCAGCTGGTATTGCCAGTTACCAGTCAGCAAGTTGCACTCCCCCCTAAGGATAAAGGCACTCTCTTTGGAGGTGTTCCTTGCCCGTTTACAGAATCATTTGTTGGGGTCACCATCCTGGCTTGATGGTCTGTAGTGGAGCCCCACGAATTCTCCAGAGCACACAGTGTTAGTTTCATCTCGTTTGGGAATGTTGATCACTCTGTGTCCAGTTCACCTTCTTCCTCTGTGCCCCCTAAGGGAGTTTTCCCTTYGAAGGTGAGGCTTTACCCAGTTCAGGTATAGTCAGGATCTGCTACTAAATTTAACCTGGTTTCTTTTCTGTCAGAAACAAGAATTCCTCATGATGCACTTTTTTTGTTGCCTTACTGGAATGGGACACATCATTTGAACATCCAGATATTATTGGTAATCTAGGTTCCCCTCCTTCAGTCAGCAGACACAAGAATGTCTTGGTGCAGGAATCCAGTGGCTGCTAGGAAGATCAGGGAATAGCAGATGTTTTCCCTCCTTGGTGGTGGAACTGAATGCTCAGTTGGATCCTGCAGGTTCGCTTAGAGGAAACGTTCCAAAAGGCTGATTCTCTAAACAAGGATAGAATGGATTTGTTTCTAATATCTGTGTTCTTCAGCGACACTGGGAAGCACAGGAATGGARGCAAGGGATTTGAAAGCCTTTCTGTCTGCTGCAAAACCCTTTCAACCTTTTCTCTTTAGAACATGGCACAGTGGTTTGACTGGAATTGCTGTGCTTCCTATCTACTGAAATGACCTTGCATGCTCACAGAGGTTACTATTTTAAAAATCCAGTGYTGTGTACCCAAAACCCCAACATTATTTGCATTCCCACAGAGCAGGGAGAGGGACCTAGTGCTTGTGAAGCCTATTTCATACCTTTGACAGAGGCTGACAACGATGCAGAAACAAAAGTTTTGTTTTCTGGTTTTGGTGGCTATCAGATTTCACGGGGAAAACAAGAATCACAGACWACAGGTAAAGGAGCAGAGGTGAAATAATGGGAAGAATGAAAGGTAGAAAATATTTGGAAAAGAATAGGAATTGCAGATCTTTGAGTTAGCTATAGCCCTACTGGAAGAGAAGGCCCTGATAATATCTGCAAGGTCTCTAATATCATAAGAAGAGACTTTGTACCTTTTAACTTGATTGTTTAGCTTTAGAACAGGTACCGCCAGCCCAACAACGGACCCAAACCTTCCTATATGTCTTTAGCCTTACTGCTGTCTTCTTCATTTTAAAGGGTGCTAAGATGGGAGCTGTTAAGAAAAGTACAAAATTTCTTTACACTCACTGTGTTGTTTCTTAGACATATTGGACTAGGATGAAGAGACGTCTAGGTAAATCATAAGGCTATGAACGTTGATCTTGTTCCTTTTATTTTACCACACACATTAAAAATAATAATAGTCCACAAATGTTCTCTGCCTAAGCTTTTCACTGAGCCAGAAGTTGCCAGAAGTACTCAATACTTTGACTGTTAGCTCTGCATTAGCTGCCATACTGATTTTAGAAGGCTCAGGGGAAAAACAAAAGCATCTATAAAGGCATTCTAATTTTTAACATAAGCCTGGGCTTTGATTGTAAAATGTATCTCATTTGGTCATCTTGTTTCTTAAACTTCATACCATTCCCTAAATTCATCACTTGCTGCAGCTGCTCAGCACTTAGCACCTGTACATTTACCCCTGAGAGACTCCAGACTGAACCAGAAGATTTTATTGGTGTTGAGGCTAATGGCTAAACTTTCAAGATTTGTTTTTCAAATAAATGCACTTTTTTCCACATTATACTTTCAGCAAGCTGAAATGGTTAAGAAGTTGCTTATGAGAAACCCACCATAAGGCCCTTTAAYGTAGGGATCTAAAGAGAACCAGGTTGAATTCCCTTTACAGAGTGAGTTTTTAAAGCGCAAACATTTAATGAATATCTCATTTCTACATTCTACATTCTACTGAGGGTCTTTTAAGTACAAGTTTTGACTGATCTTAATGAAGAAACAAGGGAGGGRTTCCTCTTTATTTCATGCTGCAAAAAAAGTGTAAATTTAATTTGCCTCACTGGTTATTTTTTATTTTTGAGGGMATTTGAAATTCATGTTTTTTCTGTCTCTATTCATTGTTTTTATAAACCTTCTTTTCCTTAGAGTCTAGGAGTGTTTAGATCCTACTCTGTCACTTACACAGATGTTCTACTGATGCCCAAGTGTATGGGTTTTGTTATTAATAAAGCAAAAGACAGTAAGAACAGAGTGCCAGTCTGAAGCACTGCCTGTTCCAAAGGTTAGAGGCAGTTTGAACACAGATGTGGAGCAGAAGCTGTGTGGAGCTGATGTGGGTGAAGAGCTGGATCCCAAATGCCTGTGTAGGACAAAACATGACTGGATGCCTGGCCTTCAAGGCTGCTTTCTTCCCTCTTGACTCTCTGCCTTGGCAGATGACTGAAGAGGGGAGAAACATGATGGCGGTTTCCCAGGYTCTCTAAACATGAGCAAGGGTGGCCTAAATGTCACAGCCAAATGACCAAAGTCTGGCAGTACGGGACCTGCCACTATTTCAGTCTTCCTAGTGTTCAGCACCTGCCAACAATTTGATATTTATTTGGGGGGGGACTCTAAACTAGAACTATAGGTTCCAAACATTTTACAGATGGACTTCTGCAAGGACAAGTTTGCAGGGTAGATATTTTCCAGCTAACCAAAGTCCTGCTTACAGGAAAAGTTACACATCAGGAACAAGAAAATCAGAGCTCATAACTATTCAGGGTCTTGGCTAATATGCAGGTATGGCTTTAGTATCCATCCAGTTTTAAACAGCTGTACTTTATCCATAATGTAAGGAGTGGTAATTAGTTTTCACCAGTCATGTGACATTTGTRTTTGATTTGCCCAGATCTGATCAAACCTGTCATTACCTGCTCAAATGGTAACAGCATTTGGTGAATTTCCTGGTCTTGTTTGACTAAAATCTGATAAAGACTATATGCCTAAAGCTATGTATATTGCCTTTCAAATGTTACTACATGTAGCAGCAATAAATAATAATTTCTCCAAAATACAATTTTTTTAACCTATGATGTTTTATTACTTACAGCCATTTCCCCTTCTGGTTTCGGTATTTTTCACCTATATATACCTTTTCTTCAGAGAACAATACTTAGGAAATATTGGTGCATTTATTATTTACATTATTAGGTCCTTCTTCCATTTGAGCCAGAACAATAAACAGTGCTAACATCTTTGACTATTATTTAGAGACTGTTYGATGACTTCATCATGTAGTATGAATTCATCATGAATCACTGCAACCGAAGGGAGCACGAGGGAAGAGGAAACTATTATTAGGCAATATATTATCAAATGAACTGYAATGGTTTCCAAGATCTCTTCAGAGAATATTTTGCCTGAACAGTACTTTCCTCTCAAAGAAAATTATGATTAACATTAAATTATGTTTGTTTGGTTGTAGTTTTTTGTTTGGTTTTTTTTGTTGGTTTTTTTTTTTCTGATCATACTGCAAACCATAAACCATTGTTAGAATATGTTAAGTAAATTACTGTTAGTCTTTATCCCTGGTGTAGCTGAAAATCTGCCCTCCCAGCTTTCCTTCAGGGAGAAAAGCATCTCTTCTTGTCTTGATGTGACTGTGAGATGACCTATCCTGAATTCACTCCATTTGAGACTTCTGGACATGTTTGTTCAGTATAACTATATTTGAATTTCCTTCTCACCTCCCAGAATGCCTGCCATCCTCTGAGAGAAATACCTTAGTTGTCTTTCTCACAGAAAACCATACATATTTTGGCTTCCTCTAGACGCAGAAAGTGCTTAGCATACTTCTGGAAAATATTTGCAGGTTAGGGATGTGTGTGCAAGATTAGATAASAAGATTCACTGCCTCCCAAGGGAATTAATTGAAGAATGCTCCATAACAAGTGCATTAGTCATCATTAGTCCCACCTCAATCCCAGCAACAATTAATGCTTCTTTTCTTGAGCCTTTGTGTTTACCCAATTGATGTGAACACTGAAAGGCCTTGCAATAACATTGAATTCTGTGTGGGATGGTTCATTTACTGATGTTGTGCATCCTGTATTTACAATCCTGTAATAGATTTTTCTCAACTGCTATTCACAAGAGAGCTCATCTGGAAATATTTTTAACCCTTCCTTACTGGTGGACTATTCACTCATGACTGCTGTAGGGAGATTTCTGTGAAACAAGGATAAGCACTTTTTCTAGTGCAAAGAAAAAGACACACAGATTGTGTAGTGGCTCAGAGAGAGGCAGTTTTTATGGGATATAAGAACTTACTTAGAAGATGCCTTGGATCCTTGCTCAAGCRATTGCCTCTTCTTGCACACTGAGAAACGAAAATCCCCAATCATTAGATCAGCTTACCTTTWGCAAAGATTTTGCAAGACTGTTTTTCTGGTGTGTTGTTTTGGKGGATTTTTTAGGTCAGTACAGATGAGGTCTGATGGCAATGATGTCAACTGAATGTGCCTCAGTGCAGAACTGGTGGAAATGGGAGTTCAATAGAACTGCTTTACTCCCGAGGCATCCTTGCTCCCCATGGAATTAGCCAATACTTTTAGAAAGAATCTGCTCTCACTGTGCATGGAGAAAGAAGGCAGAAGACAGCTGCCAAAAGCTGTGAAATCCTATCCCACACTTCCCACTACCCTGCCCCTAAAAGATCTCTTAAATATTCTGTTTTAGAAGAAACAGCATTCACTTTTTTTTCCTCTTTCTTTCTGTCTGTAAAAACAAACTTTTCCAGGGCAAGACCTGAATCCTCTTTGACCTCTCCCATCTCCAGATTCCATGTTTCAGTGTCGTTTTGAATTTTGGGTTTGAATGTTTTTGTTTTCCCTCCCTGGAATCCACTTTTTAATGATGACTTGGGGTTGTTTTATCTTTTTTCATCTTTAGTCAACAGAAAAGAGAGTTTAAATATTTATTTGGGGTTTTTGGCTATTTTCTCTCCTTTCTCCTCTTTATTTTTTGGRGACCCTTGATAGTGTCTGCAAGCGGGTTCTCTGCATGTACCTCTCCCTCTCTGTTCGTACGGAGTTTTAAAATTATATGCCAAGTACTAAAGTACTCAAGGACCTTAAAGAAGGTASTAATTCAAGTTAAGACTTCTTCAGATCAGGATACTAACTTAAGCAAAGGATTCATGTGCAACACATAAACAATACTYTGTGATTGGGGCAAGAGCTATTTCTCTTATGGGAAGACTTTGATTACATGTGAATTAATATCACAGTGCAGACTCTGAGCCTGCACCTGCAGCCCTGGCAGGTTGTCAGGATCCTCTGTGCTACAAACTGGTGTTAAATTATGGCTGTGCTATTGCCAGGCTACTGCCTTAATTAATCCACTTACTGCCTTGATGCTGGAAGTGTCACCCTGCCAATGCTTTTCTGCTGGTATCCTCTGGGAATCAGCAGTAAWTCCCTTTATATCCTATTTTCTCAGTCACTTGTCTTTGGTGTTTCAAAGTATTGCCCTGTGTCCTTTGGCAAAGATGTTTTCATTGCTCATTTCTTCTCATACCTCTTGCTTCTTTGGACTGGGGAGCTTGCAGAGTTCTACTTGCTCCTTCCCAAATCAAAACCAGGGCCAGTTTGGACCAACCAAACCTTTGGCATTTAAGCAAACACTCTTGATTCTGGGGCACTACTTTGACCACAGGCAATTATCTGAAAGAGATATTTATCCTGAAGAAGTCTTGGCATTGCATTCGTTTTAGTCAACAAATTAGGCTTGTGCCTTAAAAAMGTTGAACCACTCAGAAAAAGAAAAAACCTTAAGCTGTGTTTTGCAGGGATTTTAGTTTAATCAAAGTTGCTGATGGAATGTTGTTTGCTTGCTGTGTGGAGTTTTTGGGATGGGATTTTTCAGTGGTTTTACCATTGTAGAGAAGGCTGTATCACCTTCTCTTGGTGTCAGACTTCGTCAGGATGAAATATCACCCTTCTCCATTTGGCTTTCATGGTAAATTCATTATTGGGCCACTCACAGTAAGAAAAACTAAGGGAAGGGCTATCATAATTTCTGTAAAATGAGTCCTGTCTCTATTCTGCAGTCTTTGGCAATCTGACAAAGGGGGGGTTGATTATTGTCTTTTTTTTTACTTCAGTCTTTCATATTCAGGTGATGAGCCCAAAGCTGAGGAAGCTCAATTATTGCTATGGTGCACAAACTCAGATATACCTCTTGCACACAGCAAGACTTAATAGGCACAAAATGTTTTCATTGCTTTTTTCTTGAATAGATAGATTAATGTATTTTTAGTTTGCAGTGAGCTTTTTGTGATTACCCAGTCTGACCCATTTTATTCCAAAAGCCATAGATTTCAAGCAGTGATTCTGGCCTTTAGCCCAACAAATTATTTTCAGTTGGAAATTTCAAATTGGAAATGCTTTTGCTCTTCAGTTAAAGACTCCAACAAATGGAGAATTTACCACAGTAATGTGATCCAAGCAACTTACTTGCATCATTAAAAGCTTACAGTTTACCTCCCACTGAAAGGTTTGCTGGCTCCCAAATTTCAGCCAGTGGATCTTCACTTTCAACAGCTGAAGRAGGGACTTGTATTAGCTCTCTTTTTTTTTTTCACAGAAGTCTTAGGGACAAGGCAGGCAGCAAGATATCTCTTATCTTCTTTCCTGTGCCCCATATATTGACTTCTCTGTGGTTCTCATGGTAAAGGCATGTTTAAATTGCTGTCMCTGCATTGCTGATGGTTGTGGCCATGTCAGACTTTCATTTGGTAAWCTGGGCAGGGCACAGCCCATGATATGCTGGGCATGGGCCTGTAAAGCTGGGAAATATGTGGGCTGACTTCCATGGCTTCATGGCTGTACCAGTGGCCCAAGTTAAGCCCAGTAGGTTTTCAAGAAGTGCCTTTTTGAAAGTGGAGGTACAACCTCATCCTGGTGACTCTTTCGACTTTGTAAAGGATGAGCTCTTGGTGGCTGCAGGCAGGCAGGACTGAAGCTGCACTGCAGCAATCCTTATCCTTCCCAGTTTAGACATGTAYCTCTGAGCCTGTGGCAGATCAGAGGGAGCAGCACCACTGGGAAGGTGACCTGTCTGCTAAATGAAGGGCTGAAAGGGACTGTGTCCCTGCAGCATCCCAARGGGAGCAGAGAAAAAAGTATAACCTTTATGCCTAGGAGCTGACTCATGGGCTGGCTGGTCTTTGAAGCAGAGCAGTGATGAGGCATGGATCAGGAGCAAATCAGGCTGGTCTGRTGAGAGAAGGCAAGCAGGAAATCAAGTGTTCTCGTGCATTCCAGAAAGTGGGTGCAGAGTGTGGAGCCAGAGGAGGGGTGGGAAAGTGGGAAGACAAGGGCTATAGGTCTTGGGAAAAGGGAATACTAATGGGGAGAAAGAAAAAGCAGGGGGAAAGGAGGGAAGGGAAAACCTGCACAATTACTGAGACCACCATGAGGTTCAGCAGATGGTGCTGCTGGTAGGTCTTTGCCCCGTCTCAGCAGAATGGGGGTTTTGTCCTCCCTGCTGTGTTTGCTTTTAATTGAAAGGCTACCTACCACCATGTCCTGCATAAACAATGGCACGTTACCAGGAAAATATACTTTCATATGGCTTTTACCCYTCTCATCTAAGCTGCCATGTGTGTTTGATGCACAAGTTAGCAGGTCTCTCCCCAGAAGTAGTTCCATTTTGGAGATGGGCAAAGAGATTTTGGTATAGGGCCTCGCTGTCCCTTTGCAGTGCTTTGGCAACCCTCGAGATAAAAGGCAGTGTGTATGAGTAAAATGAGTATGAAAGCTTGCTTTCTGCATGGGCTGTTGGCTGGCTACAGCATATGCACAGGCATGCTCACCATTTCTCTTGCTGTCTCACTCACTTTGACATAAAGCACAGATAGACTCTGCTTTAAGGACTTACAGAGAGCTGTTAGGTGATCTGGCATTTTCAATCCCTCCTGAGTGCCAAGAACCCTGTTCCAAGTTGCTTTAGATAACCAGATGTTTAAGTGACCGCTTTTATAAGTGGTACTGTAGTTTGTTCAGAGCTTTGTGACGTTTTGGGTGTCCTTTATTCTGCTTTGGCTCATTTCCCCAGAGATTTCCCATGAACTTCAAAAAAAGATCTGGCCCATTGCTGTTTGAAAATCTAAGTTTTATTCCTTAACCTGATAAATAGAAGGCTGATTGACTGATGTGATTGATGGTAATTTATTTTCCAGTCAGCACTTCCCAGCTTTTTTTGTATGGGACTCAATGGTGTGTTCTTCTTGATAAAATGTTTTGGGCAAAGATAAATAAGAGGGGGGAAGGAGGGAGGGTGGGAAGGCGCTTGCAAAGTGCTAGAAGATTTGGAGGAATTCCTCTGTGGGGAAAAACAACAAAGGAAGGTACCAGGAAACCAAGTATTAATTTCCCGCACCACCATTAGCCTGACACCTGTTAGCCCTGACCATTACCCAGAGCTGAGGGGGAAAAGGCTAATCTCTACCACATTTATATCAACAAACTCAAACAAAAAAGCTGCCTAATTATCCCATTGAACCTGTGTCTGCTTTAAGGCCGGCTCAGTTTCCCAGGCTGGCTRCCTGCCAGGACCAGCAAGCTGGGGTTCATAAGCTGCATGCTAATGACAATGTCCTTTCATTCCAGCAGCAGCATAATTGCCAAAAGCAGTTTACAGGCTCATTATTTTTATGGTCATATTTCAGATGATGAAGTCAAAGGTCAGCCCAGGGTTTACTTGGCGATGCATTGCAAAGAGTTGGTTTAGCAGGGATTGCATCTCAGTGATAACAGTGGGACACCTAAAATAGCTGCCAGGTTTTTCCGAGCTGCAAGGGGAGGATGACTGAGAAAGGAAGCAAAAATTACAAAGGTGAACAGAATATGGCTAAATATGTTGTTGTTCTGCCATGCCTACTTTGCTACTGCTGCTGCTAGTATTGTGCTCCTCAGTAGTCAGCCTGACTTGATGCTATGACATCCAAAGCCACAGGATTCATTTGCTTATAGTGGAGAAGATGTAAAGACCGAGTATCACAGTTGACATGCAAGATGCAAAGTTAAATTCATAGACTTTGGTCCAAAGATTAATTTTCCCCAAGCATTTCAGCTGAAAGGAGTGACAAGAATGGTTGTTGCAGTGTTTAATCTTCCTTTTTTGCAGGAACTTGGTGATTGGCTTTGAATTATCCTGAACSCAAAACTTCTCTGAGTTTTGAGTTCTTTGCTCCCTTTTGGTCAATGATAGAGCTGGTTTCAGTGGCAGAGATTGGGGTTTGGACCAGAGCTTTCCTACAATGGCATTGACTGCTCRGATAAACTGTTCAAATCAAAATCAGCTCAGTTTCCTCTGGCCATGCATTGCACTGGCAACAAATCACACTTTCCAAGTACAATTAAAAAAACCCAACAACACCCATTTGTCCTTGTTAATTAACAAACAAACAAACAAACAAACAAACAAAAAAACAACAGTCAAAAAATGGGAGGTATTTCAAATCTTTTGTCTTTTGACCAGTGATAAAACTTAGCAGTGACAGCTTTAGGGAGAAATAGTCAGGAAAACAGGTAAGTCAACCCACAACTTTTATCCAAAATGCCTTTGGTGGAGAATAGGGAGACTCAACATGTGATACTGAAGTTTAGCACACATGTATGTGCATGCTATGAAAGGGAAYCCTTCAAGTGCTCATGTTAATGCACCAGCCTGGATGAATGTCATGGGCCTGGCTTGTATTGTAATATTCCTTGGCTGCAGCGACTGACTACTGAGATGTATATTCACATGTAAAGCAGTAAGAATACAATTAACAATGACACATGGAGAAAATCACTGTCAGTTGGCATTAGTTTGATGATTAATGTGATTTTATTTTTTTTAYTAACTTGCTTTCTCCCCATCCATGCTGGAGCTGTGTCATCCTAGCCTCTGGGAGTAGGAAAGTAAGATCTACATATTTTTCTGTTTCTGTGGTTTTTATGACTGTCAGTCTGGCACCAGCACATAATTCCCAGGGAACATCACACTGTTGCTCTCTGGGTGGGTGTTTAAAAGGAAAGAAAGCAACCTCAGAGGAAAAGAGCTAAGCTGAGTGTACAAATATAATGCCATAAGAAAAACCAGTCATCCCTTGCAGCTCATCCTTGTGTCTCTAAGTATAGTGATTCCCAGATGGACCAAATGACCACTACSAGCAATATATACCTCTCATACAGAAACTTCAGAATGAGAACTGTGCAAAATAAATTGTGTTTCAAATGCAGAAACCTTCTTATGTGTCTGAAAGTGGAATCCAAATGTTGTCTCTCTACTCTGTCTCAAATATCAAACCCTTGTACTTGCAAAAGTCACTGAAGACAATTTCCTATTTCAAGGAAAACACAAACAAAATGCAAAGTAGTTGAAAACAGAAACCACATATTCAAACACAAAGTTAAGCAAAAAGTAAAGGAAGGGCACAGAAGTGTTATCAAAGTATTCTTCCAGCTTTACTTTGCTTTTAAAAAAAGCAAATGAAAACAGCATCTCTCTTTAAACTACGGTTGAATTGTATTTACTATAGTAAAACTACAGCAACTTGGTGCATTATATAATAAAAAAAAAGCCAGTTTATTAAGTCAAATAGTAAAACTATAGTCAGTCTTTGCTCTAACACAGTACTGTGACAAATCATGCTGACTGCAGCTTTATAGTTTCTTTAGCATCTGCAGTTAGTTACGGCAGTTTTACTATCTGCATTTCAATATACTCTTCTGATTAAAACTCCTCATAGTTTTTTTATTAGACTTGCAGTCTACATATGTTTGATTTACCACGACATTGTGAAATAGAGAATGTTGCTTTGAAAGTTCCCTTGATGTTTTGAATTGTGGGTAAAATACAGAAATAGGAATAGAACAACGTGAGGAAGTGAAAATCCTCTTGAACCTCTACTGTGGCATATCAAATCATGGGGGTAACTTATGGTAGATACCATGGCTATGGTAGAAACCAGTTTTCCTCCCTGGCAGCTGGGTCTGGTCACTGTAAGACAAAGAAGCCAGATGAGCCTTGGTAGGGGTCAGCTGGCTAATTCTTGTATCTTGGTGTTGCAACTTGCATAGCCCTGTGAGTGTTGTAAGAAGATATGGAGCAATTCTGTTGGGATTAATGGCTAGAAAATTCTACTGATTTCTCTGTCAAGACAGTTGACTTATGTTTGAGCTGAATATGGAATTCTGGCTCAAAAACTGGAGGCATGGGTTAGCCCGGCAGATAAGGGACCAAAAATATCTAGATATTTTAGATCCCTCAGCTACAGAATTGGAGATTCCAGTGAGGATCACTCATCTCTTCCAAAGCCAATACAGGGACCTCAGTGCTTCACTSTCTACACTTCAGGTAAGGCCTTGAGATGGGGGAGCTAGTGGACATTAGGAACCTATTACTGTGCTTCTCATTAAATTCCAATTTCCTGCCTTTCATCAAGTTTTCCCTCCTCTTAGTTGCTGGCTAGCTGTCCTCATCCATAATGTATTTAGAGTTCCTGTTAAAGTGTCCCTCAGTGAAAAAAAGAAAAGTCTTGGCTTCAGAGAAGTGGAAAATATCCTGTTGGTGTGGGGTAGGGAAAGCAATGGGCCAAATATCAGATTGTAAAGATGTTGCTTATGAAGTGACCCTGACAGTGAAACTGCCTGGGGCTCTTGGAGGTCRCTATGGCTGGGGGACACAGAAGGGACTGTACAACAGCAGCATCACACAGTCATATTTTGGGAGCAGAGGTCATCACACAGGGATACCATCCCAGCCTTTGTGTGATTTCACCTCCCATCAGACAGCACAAAAACCCAGYAGAAGCTACTCATCTTTCTCCTTTACTTCCAAGAAACCCTTCATGACCGTGTGCAGCGTGCCAGACTTACATCCTTCTGCCTGATCCACTCAAAGTGCACCCTTCCTCATGGCCTAGCAGGGAACAATGGGGCCCTCCTCTGTTTTATGTTTCCACCTTTGTCACTGATGCTCACCCAGGATGGCTTAAAGGTGACAGAGACACTTTCAGTGTCTGTCAGCCCTCTACTAATGGACACCACAAAGGATATACAAAGGATAGAGGAAGCTCTTTTGAGGAGCAGGATATGAACAATACATTGCAGCAGACACAGGAACTTGAAAACCATCCCCATGGAGGAGGGGATAACAGCCAAACTGAAAACTCTAGGATGCTCTGTCTCTATGAGATTATCAATTCAGAATTAGTGGAAACACCAGTTGTACAGTTTAKATACTCACTTGTTTCAAATCAGAGAGCTGTTCCAGGGACTTCTGTGCCTTTCTTTGTTACCTTTTCTCTGGGGACTTTCTGGGTTTGGCAAAAACAATAAACAAGGGTTTTAATGGGTCAGGCTCTAGCTTTAGAAAAGTCAAAATGTGTTTTCTAGCACCAATGTCATGTGACAATTTTGAGCAATCAAAGAATTTTCCCCTTGTKCTGTGTCAGAAGAACTTAGACAAAGAAGAAAATCTCATTTATATTCTTCCTTTCTGCCTCACTGCAAAGCTTCTGACCCTCAGTGAGTCCTCCCCTCTGCATTGCTTCATCAGGCTTGAAAAAAACAGTGCTTTTGGTCTCCTTCTAACAAAAACAAAGACGAAGAATGCCAGTGGAGAWCCTGTCACCAGTTTTCTGCAGATAAACAGAAAACAACATTAGGACAATGTAAGATCCTTTACTTGTAGCACAAGSTCTGATAAAATGTTTTTAAATGATCTTTCCTGTACTTTAACTAAACCAGTAATTCTTTCTAGAAGTTAACTATTTTTTTTAAGCATCTGTTTTTTTCATTCTCATCTGAAAGAACATTAATCATGCAGCTGTATTCAGGTCAAACTTTTTCTAGTTGTGAACCCATTTTTGTGTTACTGCAGTACAGCTTTTAGCTGTGCTATATGTCAGGCTTTAAGGCAAATAATGAAAAATTATTTTAAGGGACTTCTCACTGTAAGAATTATAAATAAGCAAGTTCCAAGATAAAGATACTTTCCCGGTCCTAAGCCAGCCCAGAGTGAAGGCTAAGTCCGCTCACAGGCATAGACACAAAACCCACCCTAGTTGCTCTTCGACAGCAAGTGAATTTTTTCATGAATTTTGGGGTTTACTTCTGGTGTTTTTTTTCTGATCCTTGAGTCATTTCACAGACAGATAACCACCACTGSAGATCTTCTCTGGATCATCTACTAAAATTTCACTAAACTAGGCTCTTACAAAATGTCTTACAGGCTGGCAAACAAGATCTGCTTTCCAGGGTGGTGTTTTTTGAAAACTGCAGTAAAGGCTTTAAATTAAATATTCCAGAGAACAGAGGATCAAATTTACTAAATAGGGAGTTTAAACAGGCTAAGGTGGGACTAAAGCTCATTTTGATGCTTCAGRTAATGATGAGGATATAAGGAAACCTAACTGCCAGGTTTTATTTGAAATGAATGTGCTACATGTCTCTCCTCTTCTCCAGCTCTGAGGAATGTTTTCAAGTGTCTCATGTAAAAGTCAAGTCTCAAAGCTTATCTGCAACTGAATCTTTTGTTTGCAACTGCTTTAAAATGGAGGGGGAGTCCTATGCATTGACACCAGTAAAACCATTAGATAAACAAACCTTTATTTCCTACATTTCCTTAAGGCTTCAGATCCTGCCTTATTTTTTTCCTCCTCCTAATGCTCCACTCATTAACAGGTTCATTTGATTCTTTCCTTGGGAATTCTCCAGAGTTTGCCCTCAATCTCAGGGCAAATAGTTTATAAGTGACCTGCCGGATGGTGTTCGTTAACTGCCTCACTCCCAATGGGACACTGATATACCCTTAATTAGGATGTGAAGGGAAAAAACCTCCAAGTGCTCCAAGATGATTTGGGAAAGTTAGCTGAAAAAGCCTAGCTGTTCATCTTCCAAGGTTCAAGGCAAAAGTGGAACGGGAACAGTTAAAAATCCCACACCAGGAGTGAAAAGGAAAAACAGAAACATTAGGATGACAGCTATGCATACTGTCACGTTTTCTTTCTGTTGGTCATGGGTTTCTTTTGTGTATGCTCTGTCATATAAATGGAGTGTTGAACTCTCCCAAGAATTACATTGGGATACAGTGTGAAAGCACTTTCACATCTTTTCCATTCCCCCTCTGGTGCCAAAACCTGACAGAGGTGCTCAGCAGAGCAGCAACGCTCCTTACCTTGTRCTAAGTACTTGTTTATTCAGACTGGTCCTTTTGAAAGCAAAAAGCCATGGGGTGCTGTTCACGGTCAGTAGGGTACCAGTCTGCTCAACCAGCTTAAGTTTGGTGATGCACAGGAGTTCRAGCCCTAATACCCTTTCCCTGTGGAAGGCTGGAGAATTGGGGTGGGAGAATTCAACTTTGGAACCATATCTTAAGAGAACAAGTCCATTCAGCACAGCCACTGGGAATGTGCTTACCTTTAAGTACCTTTAGCAAGTCCTGCATCCCCACAGAAGCACTTYCCTGAGCTGTGTTTGTTGTTCCAGCCATTGGTGATATTACTTGTGTCTCCTGCTCTCAGTACATTTGGTTGAGATTTAACACACTACTGTATATTAATAATCCTGTAATGTAATAACATGAAGGTTATTCCCCATAACACAGAACAGATGGTGGCACCCTGGAAAATAATGCTTGATCAGGCACTTCTGTACAGGATTGATTTTTGTTCTTATCCCTCCTCGTT
Source organism: Malurus melanocephalus (assembly GCF_030028575.1). Taxonomy (NCBI): domain Eukaryota; kingdom Metazoa; phylum Chordata; class Aves; order Passeriformes; family Maluridae; genus Malurus; species Malurus melanocephalus. Next base: position 627,239 of record NW_026623528.1, read on the forward strand.
GAGAAAATTTCTTCACCTTCCAGTACTTTCTGAAGAGTGTGACGTGATTGATGAATGTCCTGTTTATGCATTTCCCATTTTTCAGCCTTCCCTGAAAGGAGAGGTGTGTGGGGATTCTCTCTCTCTCCTACGCTGTAGTACCACACTGCAGAGCCATGGGACCCAGCCAGGGAAATTGCAAAGCACCCCAATCAGAGATTCCAGCCAACAGCAGCGCAGTGCAAGGGCACTGCTCTTCTCAGCCTGGCAARATGAGGTTTATACAGGAGCTGATCTGAGCTGACAAATACCTGTGCCTGGGACTATGGATAGCCAAAAGGTGCCCATGAAATGGAGTGGATTACAGTCCCAAGGATATCTCTTGAAGGTTTCTTAAGCTCCTCATTGTTTGCTGTGGAGTGGGCCCCCAGCCAGCAGTGCATGAGCAGCTCAGGAAGCAGGGGAGTGCTGTGAGCAATGGGGCTCTGCAGGGTGTGTTACTTGCTGGCTTTGTTTTTATTCTGCATAAAACTTCACTTGATTCTTGACACCTGAGGTACCTCTGGGTCTCTAGCCCACACAGAATGGCTCTAGCCCACCCTTAAGCAACCGCATTCTGCCCAAACCCCACTGAAATGGCCCTGAAGTCCTGCAGACCTGAGCCAAGCAGATCTCAACCCCAAGGGACAGCTAAGCAGGGATAGTGGGTGTGCTTTAACCTCACCTGCTTAGTCCTCATCAGCACAAGCTTTGCAGATGTAATCCTTGAATATTAACACTGTGCAGTTGGAAACAATTATTATTTCTTTGTCTATTATTTAAGGCTTTTCATGTGTTTCTTAAACATTAATTTAACTTCCTAGCTACTGTGTACCCAGCACTTTTCTAAGGGCTTGTCCCGATTGCTTGTGTGCTTTGCAAGCACATTGCAGWTCTGACTGGGTGCTGTGTGTTAGTTTTGAGGACATCTTGATATGTATGAGATCTGCTTGCTCCCTATTTTCAGTATCACAAGTTTCCCAGAGAGGGAAAAGTAGCCCACCCTATAACCCCTCCACCTTCAGCCTCTCCCGCTATTAGTAATGGTCCTCCTTCCCCTTCCTCTACTTGAGCCTGGTTTTCCTGGATGGGAGTGACCTCCCCTCCACCCCCACCTCTTTTATTATTTCCAAGGCACACTATGCATGAAACTGCAAACACCTGGCAGACATTCCAGGGAGTGATCTGTAGTGCGTCTCCTGTGCTGCGCAGGCATCTGAGCTGAACCTCGTTTTAGGGATCCCTGAGGTCCCCTCAATCAATAATCCATGTATTTTTATGAGAGTTAGATTATGGGGATTTGCAAAGGGGTTGATTAAGTAATGCTTCAAAGAGCAGTTACTACTAACACCTGCAGCATTAATAGGGATCTATTAATAGAAAGTGCAGGGTTTAGCAATAATCCCTTATTCATACAAATGCCTTTTGATTTATGCCTGTCAAAATAGACAATAATTTCCATCTATCCAGCTGGATTTAGATAGATGTGACTTCAACATCTGGCTAAGTGATGACATTTCAACTATGCAGACGTCATGCAGGGGGCCCAGAACAGTTAGCTAGAAAAGGGATAATAATCATGCTCCTTACATTGCTCACCACCTGCATGTTCACACTGTGTGGAAATGGTTTCCTGTGCTGATCTATCTCAGGTGGTTATCTGCAGGTGCCCCAGTGAGACAGTCTGAGCATTGTCAATCATTGCCCAGGCACCAGGGAAGCCCATTCTAACTCTTTTGCTGGTTGGATGAGGTTGGACACAGACTCAATGTCTGGGGTGCAGCCCATTGTACCACAGTCCTGGAAATGTAGATTTGAAGGGTTTCCCCCACAAAATAATAGACTTTTTACTTAACATAGGATGTTTATAGAGACCTCTTTTTAGAACAAGAAAAGAGCTTCATACAACTGAGTGCAAACTCTCTGAAAGGCCGATCTCTCAAGCCAGTGCTAACATCTTGCACTTAGCCAGTACCTCTGCCTAAATCTGTGCTGCTGTTTGAAGCATGAAGGRCCATCAGGGGGTGGAATTCACCCACTGCATTTGTGTTACACTGAATTTTGTCTCTGTTGCTTGTCTTCCTTCTTCCTCATACTGGTCAATTGGTGATTGTGTAAAGCTCTTCCTCACAATAATTTTGCCCTTTGTTAAGGTGACTGTGCTCTTCTGGATTGCTCCCTGATGCACAGATGAAACAGGACCAGAAAACAGATTCATACGTAGATGGCTTGCAGCTTTTCTGAAAACAAATTATAAGAACTGCAAGCAAATAAACGAGGTAGATACAGTCCAGATGAGTTGTCACCCTCTATGTACAAGGTTATCTGGGTTCCAATGGATTTTGAAGCTGTGACTCTTCTCCTAGTTCTAGAAATAATCTCTTCCCCTCCCTTTAGGACGTGCACTTTTCACTTCTCTAGGCTTGCTCTGGATTTATGCCATCACCCCTAAGAGCAGACTGGATACTCGGCAGCTCCTGGACAGCTTAATTAAGGGCTGGATCTCAGCATAAATCCATGCAAAACTCTTTATTGTTTGCTTTTGTTTTGCTTTCAAGGCAGAGATCATGACGACAGGTCACTCCTGGATACTCTATAAATTATCTGGGGGGAAAATAGCAATTTTTCAATGACATGTAGCTGTTACTCCAAAACAAACTTTGATATACTTCTGGGCAAAGTCTGTGGGGAATGTCCAGGCATTTCAAAATCCTGTCGTTTTTCTTGTCTGTTTGAGTGGGAAGCAGTTTTGTTTTGTTTCGCGATGTTCCCCATTCCAGCACACTGCACAAGTCCTTCCTCCACAAGGCACCATACCAGWGCTGCCTTTCTTCACCTGCAGTGCTCTCAGAAATGCTGAATGTYACCTGGCTGTGTCTAAGTGCAGTCAATGTCAGGGTGGGTGAAGGTTCACACTGATTCATGCTGGACTCAGTTCTTCTGTCACTATCTGAAAGTTCTGCTTTTTCTCCGTTCATGTGAACAATCATCATGAGTGGTTCTGCTCACCAGGGACCACTGGTTCTGCTCACAAAGGCAGGGCTTTGCTTGGGGCATATAGACCCAATGTCCAGATTTCAACCATTAAAAAAAAAGAAAAGGAATTGTGTTGTGGTGAAAATTAAGGCCTAATTTAGGGATTGAAATGAAAATAAGTTAGCCTGGATATAACTGTGCTGTTCTCCAGATGAAAGCAACTTTGTAAGCTGATGCTGTCCAGTTTAAGCATAGGTAAAATGGGCTTTTTTGTTTCCCCATCACCTACATTGGGCAGCAAAAGGAGGAAGCTTATCCACTTTTTCTCCACCATGCCTTGCAGCACAACACACTAAGGCATCTAATGTACAGTGAGAARCCACTCTACTATGTATTCCACTGTGATTAGTTGTGTTGAACAGGAGAGACAACAAAAATGTACTGTTTATTAGCAAGAACCTGCTGAAAAACATCATAGCGTAAAATATGGTGTGGAAGGCTCTTGGAAAAGATCTGGTCTTTCTCCTGAGCACAGGAAGATCAAGCATACCTAGACAACTTCTCTCCTTCATTGCATTCTGAGCAGGGTGTATCCCAGACTCCTGTAAGGAGACAGAATAGATCAAGTTAGTGTGGACTGTATGAGATCAGGATCCTGTAACAGGCAAGAAATAGGCAAACAAGTAACACAGAAGAAAGGCACTCCTATTCTTCAGTACACATCCTGCTTTATTTTCCAAAGAGGAGGGRAAAATTACAGASTAAGGAWGAGCTATCCTTACCYCTTGGAATGYGTAACGTAGGCTAATAGTTCATATMCTCATCAAGCAGAATTTGCTGGTGGTGGCTGCCATGGTTTTTTTGATGAGGTTTCTTAAGTATGGGCTGTCTCTCTGTTCCTGCTGGATTGTGCTCTTAGCAAGTGACTTGTTGATAGTTTAAGAATTTCTGTTATAGGGCAACTGAGCCACAGAAATGCTACTTTTATTAATCAGGTAAATCATAAAGACCTTTTTTTCAGTTTGTGGGGTTTTTTTTAAATCCTTTAATGGTTCTACTTTTTTTTTTTTTAATGACTTATGTCCAGACTCTGCATTCCCTGCAGATCACGAAGCATGCAGCATGTTCAGCAGTGATGCCTGCTGGAGGAGTTTCTGTCTGCTGCTTGTCACTATAAGTGATGTGCTGCTAACCAAAGAGCTGCAATGTCTGGATGGTGTTTGTCACTGCCTTTGAGAGGAAATCTCTTATCTAGAAGCTGGGGGAGAGCTTTCCAAAGTCGCTGTCTTACACAAGCCAGCTAGGGCTTATTGCTCCCCATGTGTCCTGCTCTGTCTGTGGAATCCATCCATTCAGGCTCTGAGCTCTTCTTTCATGGAAATAATTTAAAACACCTATTTTCACAAAAAAAAAATCCAAGCCAACAAACAAACAGGCAAACACACACCCTCTCCCCCCCCTAAAATAAAACCCAGCCAAAACAAACAAAAAACCTGAGGGGTCTGGGTTTTGTCCTTTATTGCATTGCATCCCAAGCAGGGAATATCCCAGATTCTAAAAAAGGGCCATAATGTGCAAGGAGACAAAATGTATCAAGTTAGCATGGAATGTATGCAATCATGAGATCAAGATCCTGTAATATGCARGAAATATTCAAGCAAGTAACAAAGAAGAAAGATGCTCCTAAAAAGCTGAGGAAATTTTTTTCAGTGTTGGGAAGAGATCTTTTGCACTGTGCTTTTTAGCAGAGTTACCAGATTCCAAGAGACTGAGAAATTACTATTAGGGAAACCTTAGGATAAAAAGGATGGTTAACTTCCCCTGCAATCTCTCAACCTTCCTTCAGGCAGGACAGAAGAAAACATGTCTGAGAGGGATGAATTTTGGGTGCAGAGATTTTAAGAAGTCTGTTTTTAACCATTTTCCACTCTGGAGGGCAGCAGCAGGTTCCCCGGGGGTACAGGCAGGAGGGAGATCTGCAGCCATGCGAGCACCCCTCGGACATCCACACCTTGAAGGTGGGAGGTGGGAGAAGAGCAAAGGCAGCAAACTTGGCCCTGCATGAGAAAAAGCTTCCTGTCCTACCCTTGAGTAATCGATTCTCCTTACCTGAGCCCAGCCCTCCCCCTCAAAAACTACACACAAATGGAGAGGAAACCGTATCCAGCCAGGGGCAGCACGTATCCTTGTAAAACAGGGCCTTTATGGGATGAAGGAAAGCAAGTTGTAGGGGCTCCATCTGTGCAATAAAATATTTAAATATGCTCTGGGACCAAATCAATAACTCTTCATTTAAGCCAGGCTTGCTGCTGTTTTCATTTTTATAAATATTGCCCAGTACTATAAAGASCAAAAGTGAGTAATCCAGCCAGCTTCTTTGGCTTTCTACTCACGGGCCATCAGTGCAATTCTAAACCTCCTGCCCACATCAGCTGGTGCCTCAGTTTGCCTGTTCACAGCCAGGACAGAACCCTTGTCTGACTAAACAAATGACAGTGCAAAAGAGCTTTGGACAGCTGGATATGGGAAGGATGGAAAAGGACTGTAACATTGGGTCCATAGAGGTATAGTGATTTAGGAAAACTGAAAATCTGCTCTTTAGCATTGTTACATCATTTTCACTACATTCATTTAGACTGGATTTCAAACTTATCTTTGCTGTCATTGATAGACSAGAGCTCTCCCTGCTGTAAAGAAGCACAGCTATGTTGTCTTCTTTTTCTATCAATTGAAAATGCTTCCAGGGTAAATGAGAACAAGGTTTAAGTGCCTTGTGTCGTAGGATAAAGGCAAAAGGTGTATTACGAGTTACAGGATTTCTCCAAGGGAGATGTGTCCATTTCAGGAAGCCTTCTGTTGGCTCAGAAGCCACCATTGCTCACTAGGAACATGTTTGCAGGAAAATATCTTGTTATATCAGTTTTTGTCTGGAAGACTCCTGAGTGTACCTGATTTTTTCAATTTTTCMAAGTGCAAGTGCAGCCTTTCCACTTACAGCAGTCCTTTTTTTCCCCCTTTTATTTGCTTTTTTAAAAAACTTGGCTTTTCGAGGAGACAGTATAGAAGGTCAAATCACATGGCAATTCCTATGATTCAAGGTTTGAAACATGGATTGTGTAGCAGTTATTGCAGGAGCCTTCGTGGCTCAAGGTATTTAAGAGAGACCTCACCAAAGAAGTATTGTGCTCATGGCTCAGCTGCTTTTTGGGTGATTGTGGTGTCTCAGAAATGTAGTTTTATTCTCTGACTAGGGTTACAGGGACAGCACCCAATGGGAGATTCCTTCTTATGAATCTCATATGGCAAGAAGCCACTGAAGAGCTCAAAATAAGAGAAAAGTTCAGACTGCAACTTTCCACTTTGAATTTCAAATATCCTGAAGCTTGAGGAGGATTCAGTTCCTGGGTTTTATTCATCTCTGTCTCTCTTTAGAGCTACTAACCAATCTTAGGGTCTTTTTTTTCCATTGCTGCAGACTTTACCGAAGCTTCAGGAACTCCAGGGTCTGATGTTACTCTGTACTCAGGGTTTCCAATGACATAACGTGAGGAGGTTTTTCTGTTGAGGAGCACRTGTTGCCTTATCTAAAGATACTCAGCCAGTGGTTGCAGGTGTATCTTTACCTGCACAAAAAGGGGATTCTCAGCAGTGAGCTGAGAGAAACACTGCTGCCGGCATCCCCCCTTCCTCCTCACCCTGTWCCTTTGATTAAGCCAAGGCTTCCAAGCCCTGTGCTTTTTTTATGTKCACTTACATATCCCTCTGTTTGCARTCCCGTCTGGAATATGTTAGAGTTGTTACTCCAGACACGGGTGAGATGAACGCAGACATCGGAAAGTTAGACCAGATTTCTGCCAGCTCTCACAGTGCAGGTGAGCACGTGAAGGGCTCAGTCGGGCCCCAGACTATGAAAAYGTTTACTGGTGTAATTCTCTCCTTTTATCTGAAGGAGACTTTTCTAATTTAAAATATTTATATTTCTAAGCTTTTTAGAATACAAAATAGACTTGGACAACAAAGCCTAGTAATACTGCATGTTTATAAATTTACTCAGCCGTGTACTGAGCCATGTCCCTTCTAAATTAAAAAAAAATGTTAGGCAGTTGCTTACTAACCCCTAACACATTTTAATWTTAAGGAACCCAACCTATTTCTTTGGCTGCTGCTGTATAAAATGAGATCACTGCTGGCTGCYGATGTGCAGTAGAGCAGGACTGTTGAAGAGTGTCTGCTGATAATAAGCATATCTATTCACAGCTGATAATACCAGTTAGCGCTTCTGTAGCACTTTGGTGCACACTCTCAAAGCACTTCACATCTGAGCAATGCTCTACAATCCCCTCAGAGTACCAGGGACAGCTGTAAGAAACCTTATTCGAGTCTCACAGATAATAGGCCACATAGTGAAGARGCCAAGGAGAAAATTTCCTGACATTGATTGGACCACACTATTAATTTTAAGCTTTTATTGCAGTGCTTCCAAACCATCTCCAACATTTTCATGGTATGTTATTTTACAACGTTTTGCACAGATCTGCCTGCTAGAATAAAAAAAAACACTTGAAGAGATTCAGTCCAGTGGAAAGTTATGTTCCACCTCCAGCACAGTAATCACAGTGTTTATTTAAGCCTAAATGCTTGAGATGTGCTTGCCTTATCAAAAGTGTGCTGACTACACTAACAAATGCCTCCTTCTGGAAATACAGCCTTGTATGAGCTGCCAGCACTGTCCATTCTTTGTGCTAATTATGGGCTCCTCCCTAGGGGTTGGAAGTTGCTTTTGGTCTGCTTCAGGATCCAGAGCTTCAGATGTTAAATCAAACCACCTGTGCCTGCAAAATGGATCGAGATCTCAGGCAAACCGGTCATCTTTCATGATCTTTCCATTCCTTCCGCTTTGGACAGAAATACAAAGCCATTATCCTCTTGTGCTATTGTGGTGCCTCAAGCCCTGGAAGGACAGAGGCATTTCAGCCTTGAAGGATGAACTGATGGAAAATGCAATTGAAAACCTCGTTCCTTAGTAACTAATTTAAATAATTGTTTGGGCTCTGAGAAAATTGTGCAGTTATTTTATTTTGTTTAACCTACTCCCCTGAGCCTGTCACATATGGATAAGGACTGCTCCTTTTGTTCTAATTGCAGCACTTCTGTGATTGTGCTGTCAGAAAGGTAMAGCTAATTGGGATTTTTTGGTTTGCTTTTTTTTTTGGAAAACAGTGAATTGTCTAAAGAAGACTTTTGCAGGAATACACTGATCTTGGCAGAGGTGTGTCATTGGAAAGGCTTCTTAGGAAATGATCGAATTTTTATCCAGAGTCACTCACTCACAGAGCAATGAACATCTTTATATTTCCCATAAACTCTGAGGGTGCTCTGACAAATCAGCAACCCTGTTCAARTGCCTTATAACTGACCTGCCACGCTTTGTCTTCTGCTTCTTATGCAACTTCTTGAATGCTTTTCTTCCTATTCCACAATAGGATTAAATCTCCTAGACTGGGGAAAAGCACTTGTAACATAATTGTGTTTCGGTGGGCTGTACAAGACCTTCTAGCCAGCTAGAGACCTCAAATCCCAGTTCTTTTAGGGGACACCAAGTCTGCCCATGGGGTACAGTAATGCTGGCTTACAGCTTCACYGTGCTTGCTGCACCACCACAGCAGTGTCTTTCCATTCTAAGCATCATGCAGCCTTTTCTTCATGCTCCCAGTATTGCTGTTCCAGCAAAGAATGGGAATTCTGGCCCACAACCAATGTTTGTCTGGTGAAAAGTGTTGAGGGATCATTAGGGTCCATTCAGACCAGACAAAACTCTCATTTTTGAAGCTTCATCTGAAACACCCACCCACTGTGAAGTGAATGGGGCTGAATTTATCTTGAGGAAGATAAAGGCTGAGTCAGCCCAGCTGGGACTTGGACCTGTGGTTAGAGAAAAGTTAGGCACACCACATTTGAGGGTTGAACCACTGAGACATCCCCATGAGCTAAGGTAAACATACCATCATTTACCCTTCCTATCTTTTGCTGGCCAAGCTATGCATTATGTGCATAGCAAAATATGCATGTAACTGCTGCTGGGACAAACATGGGAGGCTTGAACAAAGCCAAGATTACTCGAGCTGGTTGAATGTACAGAAGTGCACATTAAAGGCAAAGCAGTGCTTTCCTGGAAGGGTCTTCCACCTCCACCACAACCTGAGCCTGAACCTCTGCCCCAAACCTGCTCTTTGGGCGGAGCAGATTGCTTTCACCTTGGCAGTGCCACAGCATAGAGCAAGCTGCTTCTTGAACCCTCTGATGGGGAAGACAAATCAGGGCTGGGGARGATTGTTCTGAAGGGAATACAAGTCAGCCACACTTAAGTCTGCAGAAGAGAARCTGTTCAGGCTTAGTGCCTAACAAAACAGAAGGAGAAACCGGGTCAGGAGCCATTGCCCTCCAGAAGCTCAATCCTCCTACTGAAGTCAAGAGGGAAATTATCATTGACTGCAGTGGGACAGGAACTAAGCCTTGGAGAGTGAAAAGGAGAAGTGCTGTTAGTGGGGCTGGTTTATAAAAGCTTTCACCTCCTGCTTTCTCCATGTTGTTTCTCCAAGCAGCACTCACCTCCAGCAGCTGTGTTTGCTCTGCCCAGACTTATCCATCCAGAGCAATTCACCTTCATCTCCTCACTGAGGAACTGATGGGAAAAAGAGGTCAGGCGGTGAGAACCATGAAAAGAAACTGTATCCACAGATGGGACTGCATTTCCGTTTTTTCCATCTGCCTTCTGGTACCTGGGTCTTTCAGTTTTCATTCAGGAGCCAGCGTTGGTGATGTTCTGACACAAAACACTTGGCGTGCTCACCTTTACCCTCAGTCCTCGCTCCCTTCATCCACTGCACCACGCTCCCTCACCTAATTTATTGTCTGTGCATCAGATTCAAAGCACTTCAGCTCAGGAGTATCAAACATGTGCTGGATAATTTAATTCTCGTTTAACACTAAAAACAAAATGTTCTTTATTTTTAGGCAAATTATGAAGTTCCAGGCTTTGTTTTGTTTTTGCAGGACATTAATATCCATTAAAACTCAGTGTGTTTTCCAGGTGCATAGTTTCCTCTCTGAAAATGATTTCTTCTTTGAGTGTGTGTTTAAAAGTCTGTGGCTCCAGCTCTGCTCACAGGATCCTTTCTCTTTAAATGTACATGAGTATGTTTGCCTTGGCTGTAGAGACCAGGCAGTACASAAAATGTGTTCTACATCCTGTGCTTTGCCAGGTGAACTTCAGCAAGTTCATCCCTTACCCTAGGCTTCATTTTTTCTGAATGTGAAATGGGGATAATATGGAAAAAACTATCCAAGCTCATGTGCAAGCTCTGGGTGAGGGTGTCAGAGTGCATATTATCCCCAGTCCTCTTCTGTGTCAGTAGCTGTGAGTAATACACAGGGGAGCTTTTAAGGTATACAGGTTTTCTTCAGGAATAATGTAGCCTTTCCCTATAAGCCCCACATTTGGTGTATCTCCACATGCTGGCATGAAGCAGGAGATCATGGAGAGGACRAAATTTGTTTCTAATTAAAGAGAAAGCCCATTTCCAAAGGCCATAACCTCATCCTCCCTTCCCTGAGCACTCCTCTGTTGCACAGGAGTGCCAGCTCCTTGCAGCAGGTAGAAAAGGGTGATCTCATAGRAGAAGGGAGGCCCTCCACTCATGGATGCAAAGATGGACAGGTCACCCAATTCCTTATCACCCTTTCTCAGCTGCAGGCTTGTTTTGAGGAGGGGTGTGGGTCAGCAGCACACAGGTTGCTCCAGCACAGCCCTGTCCCCCATTTCCCTGCAGCGATGTCTCTGTGGCCGGTTCTGCCATTTGCCACCCTCGGGGTCTGAAAGCCGAGAGTTTCACTCGCCCATTCGGTGCTAAGTTGTTGATGTGCAGCARAGAGCTGTTAGCAGAGCAAAGGCCATCCTGGGCAGCCCCTGTGGAGCRAATGTGTTGCCCAGCCGGCAGCTGCTGCCGGTCAGGTTTCAAAATCACCTGTTCTGGCTGAAAATACAGGAACTTGCCTGTCAGCCACTGTCTGGTAATTGCTCCTGACTCATCTGCACTTTCCTTGGCTGCATCCTAATTGAGGTTTAATAGGTTTTGTCCAGATTGTTTGAAAAACAGTCTTCTCTCAGTAAAGAATCAAGCCAATTAACATAAYACCCGGATTGATTAATAATAGCAAATGCTTTACACTGGGCTGTAAAGTCACATGTACAGCACRAACTGCTGCAGGAGCTTGGCACTGCCTTGCTCCACTGGCAGAAGGCTGCAAAGGGCAGCTCCCACCCAGGTCACTAAAAGTAGCTRTGAGATCAAACAGCATTCCTTGTGCAGTTCTCAGGTGCAGCTCCTAAACCCTCCAGCCCATGGCGAACCCAAACTGAGCAAATGCAGCATTGAAAGTTGTCTCTGGCAGATTGCAGAGCCCTTCTTTAACTATATTTCTCTTGAAAAAAAAAACAAAAAAGAAAAAAAAAAACCACATTATGTACATTCTGAACCAAATGAGAGTGGGGTACTCTCCTCATTGCTGGCTACTAATAAGAAAAAGATTTCCTAAGTATGAAAAGCATTAGTCTCAGCATAATGTTTCTTTTATGCAAGCATCTGTGATTCCAATGGAACTATGGAGTAATGCTAACACAGAAGCAATGACCAGAACAAACCTTCAGAATAATGGCTCCAAAGACTTTTCATGGCTTGCTGTAAAGTATTTATTAATTTGGTTAAGAGATGGCCTTCTGCCATATCCTGAATCTGACTGTGTCTAAGAATTTCTCTGGATACTCCCTGGGAAGATTTACCATTCCCATTAAATGATAATGAGACAATTTAAAAAGCAGATCAAAAGATGGGCATTTTCAGAGAAGAAAACGTTATCTGTGGCTGCCGTCTTCCTTCCTTGGTTATGGTCACGTACAGCAGGCTTAACTCTGGCCTTCACGTTSCAGTCAGGACTTTGTTTTTTCTGGAGTCATTTGCAATCTGAAAAGACATCCAATTTGCTAAGCAGAGGCTGTTTGTTACTGTGGGAAGCAAAGCTCATTTCTCCACTGAGGCCAATTTTTCTGTGCCTTCACTCTAACCACTTCTTGGTTTGCTGCTATTTTTAATTGCAATGTAGCTAAAATAAATAAAATGCTTGCCTGCAACAGAAAAAGGAAGAGCTTCAACTCCCAAAACTGAGGTGGCTGTTGTCATTGTAATTTGCCCATCTGTGGGAGGCTGAGATGACAGTTCCTAAACCTCCTGGCTTCTTTTGACCAGAAGATCCTCCCTTTTATGCCCACCTCTGCCTGCTCGTAACCAGACAGCTTGAGTATGAGCACACCAGAAAGAGCTGCCTTAAATGCAGCACTTCTGTGAACAAATTTACAGCATCAGATCTCTTGGACAACTTGGACCAGGCCCATCAATCTCTGAACTATCATCCTCCCTAAAGAGACYGCACAGAAAACATTAAGTATTCAGCAATACATCAGCAAGGCTAAAACSGCTTCAGTGTAATAACATGAATCACTGTTTGGCCAAATGCTCCAGTGTCTGATACTTTCCTAAGGAGCCTGCTGGAATATCGTGGTATTTACAGCACTGGGAGATATGGCCAGGTTTGTGCCGTGCCTATTAGATGATAAATGGTTCATTCTGAAGTTGTGGAGCTGTGCACCAGAGCAGTACTACACATTGACTTCTACACTGGCAGTTTTTTCAGACAACTGCCAAAGCCCCAGTGAAATCCTGTAATACCAGGCACCAGMACAGCCTGAATGTCAGTAAGGCACCAGTACTTCTGCAAAAAAACTCCTTTTCCTCTCCTAAATCTATTTTCTACATGTTACTTTGCTCTAAATCAAAGCTGTGACCAACAAGGTCTGGCGAGCTGTATTGGTTGTTTTTCATACTCCTGCTATCCACTGAATATTTATTTGTTATCTCTTTTGTTTCTGCCTTGTTGCAATTATAGCTAACCTCTAACACTTGTCCTGGGAAGGTGGGGGAATCTTCYATTCAGGCTTTACTGATCCCAGCCTGCATCTSAAATWARCAAGCCAAGAMCTTGGYTACTTTTTTATTAGTGTTGYTTTTGTCATTACTGATAGCACYGCTGAAAAACAAGGCAGAGTTAAAYGACCATTGAGGAWTGTTTTCTTTTTCTTAATGTAATAYCAATCTACAGGGACTTGGAAAAAKATTTAGATGAKTYGCRTACAGTAACACTGAGCACCTTACAAATAGAGTATTTCGGTGAAAGTTGTTCATTACTTGTTTAATAAAGATCATGTGCCCTGTTATAAGCATCAGAATGGCAGTCCATTATCTTGGGAGAAATTTTCCCTCCAATTCAGATCCTAACTTGAGGTGGAGGGAAGGGGGGCAGGGAATAGTTGTTGAGGGTTTTTTCCACTTCCAGGAGAATGGCATGTTCCTCAGGGAGACAGTAAATTGAAATTAAGGCTGTTTCAGTTGGCCTACAGGATATGCCTGCTAATGTAGACATATCGAAATGGTGAAAAAGTCTGTATGTGCCCATTCATATAAAGTGAATGGGTTGTAATGTTCTCCAGCCCTTGGGAACGGTGGCTAGATTGAGGAAAGAAGGCAGGAAGAATGAGATGGATTTGACATAAGTATATTTAAGTGCACTGAAGGCTTTCTCTCCTCCCTGTGGTTTAATGGGATATTCCACTGGGGTCTACAAGGAAGAAAGAGAGTGAATCCCTACAGCTTTTCTTTTTAAGGATAACAAATCTTAAAACAGGTGTGAGCACAGAAAGATCCTCCTACTTGTTGTTTTTAAGTCCTTCTCAGCCAGCCRGCACTTTGTGTGTATTATTATCATTCCACGAGTGAGCACTGGGGAGAGGGGACCGGGAATGGAAAAGGAGCTGGAAAAAATAAATGACTGCAAATGAATAATATAAACTAAGCATGCTGGTCATGCTCTATGAAATTTATTATACTGTGGTTACCAAGAAGACATATTAGCCAGACTAAAAAGAACAGAAAATAAAAGGTTGCAGCGTAGGGAAATACCTTCTTGCCTCTTGGCAACGTGCAAAACATGGGAATAATCATGACGGGAGCCTGGGCTGCTGAGCGGCTTCCCTGGCTGAGGGGGCAGACTGAGGCTGTCTGAACACAGAAAGGTGTGCTCTGAGTTTGCTTTCAGTAAAATATCCAGGGTGTGGGTGTGGGCAGAGGGAGCACCATTAGATGCTTTGTCTGWGGCCAGAGAAGCAGCGGATTTCCCTGGTGAGCACCGATCCTGRCACTGGCCCCTCCCTGTGGGACACTGGAGAGGCAGCAGCACTATCTCAGCTGGCATTTCTAGAAACCACTTCTCCCTCCAGGAGAGCCCAAAATGRCAAACTCACTGACCAGAACCCTCTTTGCTGGCTCTGCACCATTCTGTGGATTTCAAAAYAGATGCCTGAATGTGGATTCCTGCTTAGAAAGAGGGACTAAGTTGATATCTCTGCCTCTTCTTTCCCTGCCCATCTGCCCTGGGGAAGACTTGGGCAAACAGAGCCAGCTCCAGCTGTCACTTTGAGGATCCCAACAAGGCTTATGAGACTTTCTCACCTGTGGGAGGAATGTTATCTGAAGTCAGTACATGAACTTTAAGGGGTATTACAAGCATAGTAGATCTCACTGAGTCTCAGGGTGTTTAAAAATATCTGCTGAGTGATTTTGCCACGGTTCTCATTATCCTGATGAGCATTAAAGAGTCAGAGACTTCCAGGAGAGTGATCAGCTGAACTTCAGGAGTTCACAGTATGGTAACTCTTAATAAACAGGAAATAAARTTAACTTCCTTACTCCCATTCCAAAGTGTTTACTGAAATGAAGAGAATAAATCTCTAACTCCAGAACAGACTGCCCCAAGTGGTTGGACCTTTGAAACTTGGAAGGGAACTTTACAACCTTTGCCCATATGTTTCTGCCCCCCTCAAAAGTCTGGCAACTTTGCAGAGGTTTCCCCTTATAGTTGTGAATTTCACATGGAAATGTAATGGTTTCATCAGGAGTTTTGTATTTCAGCTGTAATAAAAGAAGAGATAGGAATCAAAGAGAGTTGTTCCAAGGGAGTGGAGTCTGTAGTGCATAATTACAAGTCCCTCAGCCAAGGGCAGATGCTTGAACTATTTCAATTCTTTTATTACTCTCCTGAACGCAGCCAGTGAAATGYTGCTAACATTCAAGGCTGCAATTGCCTCTCTTGTTTTCTTTCTCTTTTTTCCTTTTGTTCATCCTTTGGACAGGCAGGGAGAAAGCAATACTCTTGCCYTGGATATAGCCCAGCAACACCATTATTCAGAGAAAGGAATTTCCACTTCTAGAAAGTTAACACCATTTTAATTCCAGGTAAGATTGAATGATTTTGCCATGAGCTACCTGTGAAGTTTTTTTGGCTGAGGATGAGGGGGGACCACCATGATTCCCTTCAGCCAGGCTTCACTGCAAACCCTAGAAAGTGTGCTGCAGAAGTTAAAAACATCAGGGTTTTGGATGCAACRCTGTTTTATTGCACATAATCTCTGCTTAATTAGTTGGTCTCTGTGCTACCATTGACACAAATGTAAAACAGTCCACCCGTTTAAATTTCATTGTTGTTGACACAAGTGGGAAGGGTATTCTGAGTCCGTGTTTCTAATGAGATTTGTCTTAGGCCAGCTAAAGTGGACCTGGATTTCCTTTCTCTGGTTTGTATCAACAGTTGTCTCCATTACATGCTATAATTCCTGCATGTAGCTTTTTCAGCCTGGCATAAGGACAATAGGTAATTCAAATATCTATATTGTCCCTGCACCCTATAATGGTATTACAATGACAATTTTATTACTCTCATAAAATTTTTGCAACTTCCCCACAGCACATTTTAATTTCACCAATGGTTGTAAAAGGTCTTAAATTATATTTGTAGAAAATTGAGATKAATGGGTTTTAGTATTAATGCATTTCTCATTGTGTAATAAGAATTTTTGTCCTTTTCCTTTTGCCAAGTGCAGAGAAAAAGCAACTCAGTTCAAGTATTTGTCAACTCCCATTAGAAACATTTAGTACTAATAAAATTTATGGATTTAGTTTCCAAAGGATACTGCCAGCGAAGTTCATGATTACTAAATCAGTACTTAAATGCAACCATTGTTCACCTTATAAATTTATATATGTTGTTTGACATACATAAAATGCAGCTTTGGAGGCTGAGTCAGCAGAGAAGGAGCTGTTTGCCTAATTCGAGCTTATAAATGAAAGGAAAATTTATTACTAATAAAGCAGCAGCAATATGTGAGACTTCTATAAATGTTTCCTAGGTATGGTGGGCAAAATACATCCTGAACCAAAAAGAGCAGGTGGAGCTTCCAATTTAAGGCACAGAGAGCAAGAGGGGCTTCATGAAGTTTGCTGTGTTGCCTCTTCCCAATGTTAGAAAAACCAGCCTGAGGTGTGAGGTGTTGGCATCCTGGGGTGTGCAGTTACCAGTTTGAAGTTTCAGTCTTTCTGCTCACTTATCTGCATTAAAAAGTCTTGTCAAATCGAACGTGCAGCAGAGCCCGAAGCAGTGAAGTGCGAAGGTACAGTTTGAGTTGGCTGCAGTCCATGCAGCTGTGATGAAACAGGAGGGGGAAAAAAAAGATGGCATCAAGGGAAGGGTAAATTCTRCTCTTGACATCTTCAGCGCTGAAAAAATATTGCAGAGGGAGAGAGGAAGAAAGATGAACATCTTGATTTTTATTACACATAAACGCAGCACCATTTCCGAAGCAAGAGTATGAAAACAAGTTTCTGTTCGTGCTCTATTTTTGCTTGTCATTTTAGTCTTTCTGCAGTTTTCAAATTCAGGCAAATCCACCTGCAAGGCACTAATGAATTTATCATTCGAAATAGAGTCAAAGAAAAGTCACTCAAGTAGACAGACTTCAGCAGAAAAAGAACTGGCTCAAGCAGCACGGGACATTACTAAAAATACAGAGAGAGAGAGGAGCCCATTTTATTCACACAAGAATCGTCTGCAGACTTTATGTTTTCAATTTTGACTACATTTGTTCAGCTGGCTGCAGCTTTTGATTTCTGGATGTTTTGATACTCTTTTATTATTATTTTGGATAATAATTCCAGCTTCTCTGGCTAGGACACTCTTTTTTTTTTTTCCTCTTAATTTTGTTCCACATATGGGGAGAAAAATAATTGATGCTGTAACTCCCTGAGGCTCATTGAGTGCCTGGGAGAGAAACAGCAACTGCATTTCATCTGAAAAAATGTTGCTTGAATGAAAAACAAAAAGCTGAAGCCACATGTTTGGAGCAAATGTGCTTTAACTAATGGATCCCAGCGTATTATTAACTCACAGTAACTCATAAATATGACAAGTGTTTTTTTTCTTTTTACACCAGCATCCAATTAGAGCCAAATGAYGGCGCGTCATTTGCGGCTGAGCGGGTGTCCCTGAAGGGTACTTATCTCCTGAAGGATTGTCTGCAGGCGTGAGCCTGGGTGGGGAGGTGAGTGGGGAAGAGGGTGGCAGGAGCAAGCTGTGAACACGAGGAGACATTACAGCAAAGCTCTGGCGCACGAGGTGAAGAGCAGAGCGTCGTCCATCACCGCGCCTGGAGCTGGGACCCRCGGCCGTAAAGCTGACAGCAAGGAGGAGAAAATAAGGCTCACAGGGCTGCAGTGGGAGCAGGGAAGGGTGGGAGAGGAAGGGCTGAAGAGGGAGTTATGGAAGGAAAATTTCCTGACAAATTACTTCGTATTTTCTGGTTCCATTTCTGACACGCGGAAGGAAATGCTCTGTGTTTTCTTAAGGAAGTGCAAATTTCTCCACTTCATCCATTTTAAATCCTCGCCCTTAGGCCTTTTGTACTGAAGCATAAAGTCTGGAGGCCTTAAATGGTCATAACGTTTCCCTGTAGAATTCAGCCTCAGAAACATAACTAACAATTCTGGAGGGCTCAAAAGGAAAACCATTTTACRGCAATTTGGCAGCATCCATTTATAGGGGGGTTCATATGGAGCATCCATTTATTCTCATGGTTTCTTTACCATATTTGATGAAATATAAGATGCAATTGGAACAAGCGGCTAAAGAAAAAAGGCCATAAACTTTGAAATGGTGTTGTAAAACACACAGTGTATTAACGTGAAATAAGTTACAGACTTAAAAGAATTTACAATGGCTTGCTCATATAATAGTAATACAATGGACTTGCAAGTTGCAGATGTTTTCTGGTAGATCTGGTATTTTAATACACGTTCTCCTTCAGTGAAACTGTGAGATGTGGATCTGGATAATAATAACTTGGTGACATTGGAAAACAGAGTTGAAGGAAAATTAGTGAAAGGGGGAGGGGGAGAAACCAAACAAAAACAGAAATCTCAACAATTGTTCACTATAGTGATACTCTATTTCTGTGTGGAAAAAGTGTTAAATTTGCAAGTCAGTCAAACAATCAGGTTTCTTCTGCTTTCCTAGATGATTCAGTGGCCCTCATCCTGCTTGTGGGATAAGTGTTTCCCAGGATTTTTCACTCCTAGGATGGGCATAGAGTAGGAAAGAGAGAAAACCTAGGAGAGGAGACAAACCCTGAGACCCTGTGCCAACATATATTCCTCTCSTGCACAGGTCCCACAGCAATCAAAGCCTGTTGCAAACTGCCAGGGGTCACTTCTATCTTAAGGGGCAATCTCCAGACCCACAGAACTCTTTTTGATTAAATCCTTGCAGGTTTTATTTCTATTTTATGACCTCAACAACAGCATGTCCTTTTTGTGTATCACTGTGTAACAACAAAGATTTAGTTTTAAATCTGCAGAGCAGTGGCATGGAGAAAAAACAGTTGTTTCATCCTCCCAGATCTAGTATGTGGAACCTTCGCAACTTCTTTCCTAGAGGAATGAACCCCAGCACTGTGTGCTGAATGTCATTTRCTCCTGGCAGTGGACACATCTTCATGCTATTGGCAAGGGTTGCAGGAGAGCTTATATGCCCTGTGGCTGACAGCATCTTCCCCCAGCAATGCTGGTTCAGAGCAGAGAGGTAATATTTAGCTGTTAGCTGCCTTAGAAATAAAGGGTTTAGCCCAGGGTTTGTGCACAGCAATGTGGAAGAGAGAAGGATGTGGAGCGTGGTCCCTCAGTGAGCACCAAATTCCCTCTGAGGGCTGTATCAGTGCAGGTCCTGCACAAGAGAGCTTGAGCTCCCTGAAATAGGGACTGCTCCACTTCTGGGCATATTAATTCTATTCATCAACAAAACAGGGATGTACTGTTAAAAAAAAAAAAAAAAAAACACCAAAACCCCCAAAAAATCAAGGAAATATTCATTCTTAGTTCTTTGCTGACATTTCAAAATTTGTCATCAGTTCTTCCTTCTCACTTAGCCTGGATGCAATGCAGATGTAACACACATTGTGCAAYGTGGATGCATCAAAAGGAGAGAGAACAAGGGAGAAGAAGGGGAAGCAGGCAGACTTCTCCCACTCTAGCTCTAGTGGTTGTAGAACACCTTRCCCAAATTTCCTTTGCCATCAGTGGAGGCAATAGAGAATGCAGTTCTCTACTTTGGCCACGGCTTGAGATTTCTGATGTGACTGGGACAAGTCTTATCCAACATAGGAGTTCTGCTCCAAGGCCTAATTCCTGTCACATAAAGACCAAGAGAAGTATCTGGAAGCAAAATCAGGGCAGCTCCCTGTCTTATTCCTTGAGGACAAAGCAATCTTTTGATGGAGAGAAGGAAATGAGTGCAGTTGTCTCAGCTCCACCCGAGGTACTAACCTAGGTCGTCAGGCTTCTGCTAATGACTACAGTCTGGACTTTGGGGCATATTGGGTGACTAATTCCTGCAAAGAAGACAGTGCAAAGAGCCTTACTGCACTATTTTGCTTAATAGCTTTACTGAGTAAGTTTTCTTATACAAGGAAACCATTGCACAATGGAGAAAAACTACTTTTTCATGTAGAAAGAAAATAGCTGAAATTAAACTATGCAGAAAAACATTCCCCATTATTTTCTCCAACCACATTGTTTTGCTTTTTAATAGACATTTGGAAATGTTCTGTTTCTAGAGTGAACATTCATATGAATCTGCTACCGGAAGCAAATGTCACAGAAAATCTACCACAGGATTAGAGAAGTCAGGAAAAGGGAAATCAGTCAAGTCAATATTGATAGGCACAAATCTCTGTTTAGTTWAGTTTTATGTCCCACAAAGAATGGGAGGGGAGGAGGGAGTGCCAGGGAGCCTTTTTGCATGCAGAGTTTGCTTTTATTGGTAAGGATTTCCAGGATTTAAATTCCCATCCTGATTCCTGAAAGGCGGAGAAGTTAAAAAAAGGAAAAGTGGTCCATAAACTTCTTGTCACAAACACTCTGAAAGGAAACCACCCACTGGAGCCATGTGTTGTGAGCTTTTGGACAGATTAAGCAATTTCAGCCACCTAATTATCTTGCAAATACCTTTTACCATAGTTGTGGGCTTAGGGAGAGGAATACCAGGAAGAACCTCACCCACCAGAGCAGAGAGGGCTTTAACACCCACATGGCCACTCCTGATTTGCATCCCCTGGGTGAGATGAGAGCTGGGCATACCTTTAAGCCTACAGCATCAGAAATGAATGCATCATGTGTGTGTTTGTGTGTGTGCTCTGCTTCTCGCACTTCCTCCATAATCTGATTCAAGCACATGTGCTCTCTATTCAACAGAGACCTATTTTTTTCCCTTGTATAGTTCAGGCCTGAGGTCACCTACAATATGAGACAATGCCAGTACAATATTTCTTTGTATCAAACTTGCCAAAACATCACAACTCTCCACTGTGTTTAGAAAGAAGAAGAAGAAAAAAAAGAAAAAAAAAAGAAACCACAAAGAATTTTTATTTTCTACAACTCCAATCAGGAGGCAGAAGAAGCTGCCAAATTATATGATAGAAACTCCTACGCACAGAACCCAGTAGAGTTGTAAACTGAACTTCTGTATCTTTTCAATTGTAAATCCAGATGCTTTTATCCACAATTCTTTTCAATGACCTTTCACTTGAAAGTCAATTTGTCAGTCTACTTACAGTGTCTGAAGAAATCATCAAAGCTGCAACACCCAGTCRTTCTGAAGACGATGTTCCCTGCACAACTGCAATGTTGCTACACTTGTTTCCTGAGCTGGGTGCTCACATCTTGCTCCTGCCTGTAGGATTTGAACATGCTCCTCATTCCAAACAACAGCAGCATCACAAATCTTTATCCCTCATCATCTAAAGACAGGAAGAAGAAGGGAAGGAAAATGAGCCAGAAGCACAAACTAAAGCTGCTTCTAGTCATTACCCCTGACCTTCATCGAGGGARCCCMYTTAGTTAAAKCTGGTCTTTTAYGCAGTTGRACTTGGGTTACTCAGAAGGCAAAAMCAGCTTGGATGCAACRGCAATCATTAAATAACTTTAATATATCTCCAATGCAGATGAACTTGGTCTCTGGCTGCAGGGATGGGTGCACAGCATMAATCTGGGCTTGGATCCCCCAGCTGAGCACTGACACTGAATTCCCCACCCAGATGGAGAGAGCAGCGCAAGGGATACTGATGTCAGCACCCAGTCCCAGTCCCTGCAGCATTCCCTGGCAGTGAAACCACAGAAGCATCCATTTGGAAGAAGAATCCAAGAGCTCAGATATGTTTCTTCCTTCCTCTCCTGGACTTGAAAAACAATTTGCAGAATTTYCAGAGTTCAGGCTCAGCTGTGTTTCTGGGGTTTTCTAAGYCTGGGTGAGCCAGAAATATGTGAAAGCAATATTTGGTGAGGGATAGATACTTTTGTTTTGTTTTTGTGGTCTGTACAGGACCTTCCAYACTGTGAGGACATAAAAAAGAACAWGAAAAGTTGCTTGCTGTGGGAGAGTATTTTAATGTGTGGTTTCTAACATGGAGGAAGTTTACATATAAGTTTTCAGAAAAAGCTTCTGGCTGGTTCTAATTATCACCTACCAGTTGATTCCATCAATTCTAAGGGTGGTTACACTCCCAAGTGTTGATTAATTTTACTGTTATTAATTCCTGTTTATTTTAAGTGCTGACAATGTAATCAGTCTGATGAAGAAAACAGAACTAAAACTCCTGCCCTGCTGAGGTCACAGGCTACAGGACAGGAATCAGCAAACAGATGATCTGAGTGGGTTTGAAGAAAGTGCTGATATTTTCAGAAGATATTTCCCTCTTCCTCTTTTAGCTAGCAATGGTAGGGGGAAGCACATGTAACTGGTGGGAGCTTCTGTTCATGAGTCATGAGGAGAAAGGACTCAGGGGCACAGAGAAAGGAGCAGAAGACATAAAGACTGAGAAAAGCTGGCTGACAGTCCCTAAATGAGGAAGACCAGAAGAGAAAGAATAAAAAAATTATAGAGCATCAGCTGATTTGGAGCTGCCCAAAAGGGGGAAAGCCACCAGAGTGGTGAATTTCTGGTAGGGAGGAGAGCAATAGCTGATGTTTGGGAAAGAAAATCTCTGTCTTTGGACTAATTCTCCAGTCATTAATGAAAATATTTAACATGGGATGGGAAAAAAGTCAGCAAAGATGACAGTTATTCCCAGAGATGAGAAAATCAGTCRGGGTAGAGCTGGACTTGCCCTCAGCTAACATGCAAACCTTATATGGAATTGAATGAAAAATGTCTCAGGTTTGGAAAAGAAAGAAAGTGGGTGAGTTTGGAAGTAGAAATACAGGAGTATCATGAAGAAATCTGTTCTTCTATTACTGGCTCAGTCAAAAACAAGCAGTATTGGAAAGCTCACGAGAGTCTGTGTTTGTGTGATTCCAGTCTGACTTCTACAAGAAAAAGGGGTCAAAAGTTTATCCAAAGTTTAACCAGCATCTGAACTTTCCAGAGCTGAGCTGAACTGAACCTCTAACCCAAATCACTCCTCCAAACGTGATGCTATTTAAACCCCCTTTTTCAGTTAACCCTTTTTCAGCTGACCCCCTTTTTCTATTTTTTTTCTATTAGACTGCCTTCACCCTGCCTGCTCTTGCTAACTAGCACGCATCTTTGGAGTTAATGTTCCTGCTGCAGGGATGCASAAACTGAGGCCAAAGTCATGGTGAAAGGCATTAAAACACACTCTCTCCCCACTTGCTTTCCTTGTACTCTTTCCACTCAGTGCTTTGGCRTGCACATCAAACTATTTTATCTGTCCTTTGCAGTCAGGTATGTGGTTCAGCAGGGTGGATGTGGGTTGGACAGCTGCACTCACCCAGGCTGCTGTGGCTGCTTTTTTCCCCTCCAGAGCTTGAATCTCAGTCCTGTGTGGTGCTTTCTTGCTTTTCTGCTGCATCTTGCCCAGTGYCTTTGCCTTTTGCCTGCCCAGCCCYGGGGGCAGGGACARGGTGTGTCCCTWCGAGGAAAGTCCAGCATGAGAAAACCATGGCTGGACAAGCACACAGTGCCTAGTGAASAGAGGAGGAAGTGAGGGGCTCAAGGGGCAGACYGAGATRGGGACATTACTACTTTTAMYCCAGASTGGCTCCACTGGCATCCACAGGTTYTTCCTCRGGCTTCTSTGCATCACCTGTRCATCATCGYGATAAGAAAAGAGGTAAATTCCATCTCTGGCATGTCTCAGTGCAATATGCAGTTTGAAACACCAGAATTGTGTTTCAAAACAGCCAGGCCAGCCTAAGAAGCAAAATAAATTYTCCTTGTGAAGCAACAGCTTCACARCTTTGCAGTTATATCTRCTGAGKTACTGCTTCTTCACAGCCATGARCCTCATACTCTGCAGCAAAAATCTGAYGGGGTTCCTCATAACCATGAGATCAAAGGCAAATCCTCACAATTATTTAARCTCTGAGGAAACAAAACCTGAAAAGTGAACTTCAAAGCTGAATAAATTTAGGATCCCAAACTCACCTCAGAATTTAATCCTTAGACTTTTATCTGTAGATTTATAAATGTATTAAAAGCAGGGAGGCTCTGAAGTTTATTCCAACAGATACTGGAAAGGTACCCCCCAAAAAATTGCTCAGATTCCCTCAGGKGATTGTATTTTTCTAGCTGACTTTTCTGTTTCAATAGGAAGAAGAGATGCAACTTATCTAAAGATACCACTTCTCTTCTGTCAAATACTGCACATTCCAGAGTGCTTGCTCATGCTACATCCTTCCCTCTGGAGCTGCTGCCTAACTTTCCCAAAGCYGATATTAATATCACAGACCATTATAATACAGTTATTTTCATGGAAGCCTGGGAGGCAGTCACGTGGCATTAATTGGTCCCTKGTGCCCAAAAGGTCTTCGTTTAGTTTGTTGTTTTTACTTGCATAWGCAGCAATGAAGTGAAAAGCTGAGGAAGTGGCAGTGATTGTCTTAAATGAGTAATTTTTTAGTACTTGATTAGCTAATGAATCATWGTTCCTCTTAATTGGATGAATGTATTTATCGGGCAGTTTGAGGACACACACATACACATTCTCCACCAGCACAACTGAGTTTTCACACTTTCTTTGCACCTGCAAGGGTAAAGAAGTTCCCAGTTCCTTGGGTACCAGTGACAATATCCTCTGTCTAATGTCCTTGGGCCAGGCATTATTCCAGCTCCCTCTCAGGGAGGAACAGCCATCTTCCTCGGTCTGCGTGCTTTGCTGAGAAACTGAAAACAGTATTAAAGCACACACACACACACACACACAGGACCACCAGAAAGGGTCTTTCTTGCCAAATACTTCTGCTCCTGTCACCTGCCAGTTCAAAGCAAGTACCGCTCTCCCACTGGCGCTGCTGCCTATTAACCATATGTGCCCAATTCTGAGACAGCCAGAGCCAGAGTGTCAGACTGGTCTGGCTACAAATTTGGCAGCACACGTGCCTGTGTGTACCAGGAAACAGGGTGCCCTGTGTCTGACTGTGAGCAGCACCAGTGCAGCAGAGATGTGGGGAAGGGCACAATCCTGCAGGCAAAGAGCACTGCTGAGACCCCAAAGAGCTGAAGTGACAAGTAGCTTTCACAGTCAGTGGAATCCCTTAGCACAGATTTCCAATTGTTTGCAGAATGGGTTAAAAATAAAAAGTCATTCACATCAAACATTTTATTCAGTAGAAGATTGTATGTGAACCATTTTTTTTTCCCAATGCATGCTTTCTGCTAAACTTTTAAACTTTTCCTAAAAAATATTACTGTGGCAGCTCACGGGAACAGTAATTTGTCCTCCTCCGTCTTCTCAAGGACTTAGAAGTCCCAATATCTTCCTCAGGGACGACTGCCACAATGCACCGTGATATTCTTCCTTCAAGACAGGGAATGCTTGCAGGTTAGGAGAAATCACAGGGAATGTGCTCATCCATTCACATGAACGGATTACCTGAGGAAACTAATCCCCACAAGGTGTCATAGCAGCATTTCCTACATGATACCTTCTTCTTTCCAATACCCCCCAGCCCTGAAGTTTTCACAATTGGAGGTATTTTGGATGAAACCCAGGTTTTCAAACATCTATGAGAAATAAAATATTTTGCCACATTATTTTAATGGAAAAATGGTATTAGCATATTATCGTGCCCACATTTCTCAGTCTGCAATCACTGTGAAAAAAAACTTCAGGGGGAGAAAGTAAGACTGCATCCCTCTAATCCACTGAATTTTAAAGGTGTCCTGATGGTTTTGAACACTGACACTGAGACATCAATGCTGGACATTTTAGCAGCAGCACCCAACTTTTGCTATGTTCGGCTTCATCCAAAGCTCTTCAGTTGCCAAAATCCTCKGCTTCTCTTCTGCCCATGAGAAAAAGGCTTCAGTTTCATCCTCAACAAAGCTTTCATTCTACAGTCATGCCTAATCAACAGAGAAAATCTTAGTGGTATGCAGAACCAAGCATCCAGGGCTGATGGAAACGTTTTCAGCAGGTTGACGCTTCACCAAGCAATGCTGCTGAATAGAATCAGGGCCTCTGAAAAGTTACAGATTATCCATGCCCCAGGTTTTCCAGCCTTCTTCCAATGTCTTGCCCCTTAGGGTGGAAAATACCTTTRGGATCATTGAACCCAACCATTAGCCCAGCACTATCAAGGCCACCACCACTGAACTGTGTCTGTAAACACCACACCTCCACATCCTTTAAAGAACTCCAGGGATGGTGAATCCACCACTTCCCTGGGCAGCCTGCTCCAATGCTTCACAACCCTTTCAGTGAAGAATTTTACTAATATCTGATTAAATTTCCCTTAGTGTAATTTGAGGCCATTTCTTCCTGTCCTCCATTGGGTGACCAAGGAACCCATTAGAAGCAAAAAGTCCYTACAAAAGGAAAGGCTGGGGGTTTTATCTGAAATCAACCATTTCAGTGCAATTCCATTCCATAAGGATCTGAAAGGCTTTTTTGTTTTTATTCCAAAGCCGAATGAAAACAATTTTTGAACTTCAACAGTTGTTACAAAATGGAATTGTCATTTTGTGGACAGCACCGCTGAGCATATGGTGTTACTGTCAAATAAACCTCGTTTAATATCATAATGAATAACATTGCACTGATTGCATTCCRCAGTATATTTTTAACTCACTCAAGCCTATCTTTTCCCATCTAAATAGACCTTTCAGAGAATCTCAGAGATTTCCTGCAGAATTGAGTCTATTTTGCTRTGCAATGTATTTTGCTCTGCAAGCTATCAACTTTGTTACAGCATTTGCATTGCTTTGCAAGGACAACCAGAATGGGAAACACTCTGTTTTTTTCCTCTTCCTGGGAGCATTGGACATCTTGCAAGAAAGTTTGTTGACCARATTTTGACAATTTATAGTTCAGTTTTCCAGTTCTGAGTAATTTGGACTATATGCACAAATATTCTTTTATTTTCCTAAGGTGTTTAGTCAYATCAAAGCAGACCTGCACTGTTAATGTGCATTTAAATACTTGCTGATGAAAGATCCCTAGATATTCAACCATTGTTGACTAACCGTGGAAAATTGTGCTTTCACTCATGAAAATTTCTTATCAATGTGAAATTCCTTGTAGGTTTCAAATCTAAGGAAAAAAAATTTATTTTAACATACTTGACTCATGACATGACTGTGAGGGGCAGCAGTGTAACTGCATCCATTATACCCAAGGGGAGCTGAGGTTCAGGGATGTGAWAACTCACATCCTTGAGTATTTTGGTGCCTTTAATTTCAAACCCTGCATTCAGTTTTGTTTTCAAACTTCTTTGCTCTTTCTGAAATAGCAACTGCTCGCATRCAGACCAAGCTGAACAAGTCACTTCAGCTTCCTCTGTCTCAGTTTCTCTTTCTCTATAGTGAAAATGATGAATCTTCTATAAAACTACTGATTACCTATGAACACAAAGAGTTTTTCAGTCAAATTTTTCCTGACACATCCCACTACTGATCACATGTTTTTTCTCTTTGCCTATTTTTGTGTCAAAAAATTCAGGGAAATTTGTAATCACAATCTTTGCATGATGATGTAGAAGCTATATTTTTGTCTGATATTAACAGACATATTAATATCCATGCACAAAGCCCTAACAACCAGGAGACCTATGACTGCAGAAAGCAGGAAAGGCAGGCACAGCACTTCCCAGGGTTTTCTGCTGACTTGAGTTCCTTTTGTCCAACTCTTAACAGGCAGCCCAAGCTAAATAGGACACCAGAGGGCAAAGGGCAAAGGAATGATACTAACTCACAAACAACCTCATAAAACTATTCTTRTAGGCCCTTTAAAAAGTTTTAACTCTCTGCCAAATGGATGAGGTCACCATGAGCAGTCAGCAAGTCTTGCTATGCAAGAAAAGGATCTATGCAAGAAAAGGTTCACATTTTGGTTAAATCAGTAGAGGGGTAATTTTAGTAGAGGGGATCACAGTCCTGCCTGCTGGCCATTGCACACCTATTTCCTTATCAGGCAGTCATCACAAGTGGACTAATTTGTGTTTCAGTCTTAATGATGTCCATAGGTTAAAAAAATACATGTGACCCAAAGATTGTTTCCATAGGATGCTGATTCCCAGTTCAGCAAAGCACTTCAGGATGTGAAAGTATCACAGGTTCAGTTTGTCCTTACCTGCTGCTCCATACAGAAAGAAAGGAGCTGCCTTGCACACAGGGAAAGACCCTTTTGTACCACTGTGGGTCAGGCTGCTCTCAGTGTTTTCTTTGCATAAACTATCTCATGAAGTAAAAAGGATTGCTGAAGAGTTCCACCTGCCCCCCTCTTTTCAGCCAGCAAGAAAAAATTGCTTTTCTCTACACAGCTTTTTGAATCTTATAAATACATCATTTGCATACCAGATTAGTGGTGTTCRGTTCCAAATCATATTTTATTCAAGTATGCCTTACATTTCCATTTCTGTACTTTGTCGTAACTTTCCCATTCCACATTTATCAAGCAAAACTTGACCAACAGCTTGATTTTTGTTTGTTTGCTGTGGGGTGTTTTTGGTTTTTTTTTATGACTACAAAATTATGTATTTATTTATTTATTTGGCGAAGGGCAAGATTTTTTTCTCACATAATTTGCATAGTTCTCTTTTCCAGTTCTCTTTCACTCTTGCTAAATGCATCAGTGCATTAAGCAATAAGACTGCTGCCTCTACACACTCTCCACCAARGATCACTTCATCTGTCACAAAGATTGAACAGTGAAGCAGTTATCATTATTTTATAGTGTTACTTTTTTACTTTTTTAGCTTTATGAGGTTGTTTGTGTAGTTTTCCCTTTGCCCTCTGCTCTGTCTGAGACCCTTGGCAAGAGCAGAAGCATGAGCGCAACTGAAAACAAAACCATGGGAAATGCTGTGCCTGGTTTTGTTTTGCTCCACAGCTGGAAGAAAAGGGAGCAGCTTCAGTGGTGGTGCAAAGCTTGTGAATGCCAGGTGAGGATTAAGGATTTCACCCAGATGAGATAATCAGTGTACATTTGTTCAGATGCAAATAGAGAAAACCAGGCTAACCAAGCTCCTCAGAAACACTGGCCCAGTTAAACAGGGTTGATCTGAGATTTCAGTGCTCACATTTTGATGTGGCAAACCCACTTAGTTAAGAAAGTTGAGGCTCAGAGAAGTCCCAAATTGATGGAGTCAGGTCCAAGGTGTCCTTGCCAGTGCAAATTTTTTGAATCCTGCAAGGACTGAGCTCATTAGMTTTTCCTCAATTAGAACACTAGCACCGAATTTTCTCTCTTTAAAACCTCCTGCCCTCTTCAGTCTGATTGAGTGGAACTGCCAGATTCCAAAGTAATTGATAGGAAGGGCAAGCAAATACGCACCCATACAGTGATACCCACAAACACATGCAGAGAACACAATTGCATAAACTCCGCTTCCTTAGGAAGTAAGACTAAAACTGAAGTGTTTACATGAAACAGCAAAGCAAAGCAGCCAGACTTTCAGCCAGATCCTTGTCTTCTGTAAATCAGTGTGAAGGGCAATGGAGCAGTACCAATTTGCACCAATTTGGGTCACCTAGCTCTATTCTTGACTAGTCCACTGTATATCCAGTCTTTGCAAAATGAAAATGTCAGGGTTTTGAGATCAGGATCAAAGATGTGTTGGAAAGAAGGTTTTCTAGGGAATTGAAAACCCACAAGGGATAGAGCATGAAGGCTAAATAATATTATTTTAAAGTAATGGCTACAACGTTTTCAGGAAGTTTGCTTTCCCTGGATACATCCCATTTTAAGGCATCACTGTTCAGTCTCATAAAGAACACTTYTGCTAACAAAATAACCTCCAGTTCTTTTTGCTGTTTCAATTACTGCATTGATCAATTTGAAATGTCTGTTTGCTTGACATGACTGAGTGTGTAAATGATCTGAAATGTGATACAGCATTGCAAGATGATTTGAACCACTCTTTACATCCTTCTTCCTTTCCTCAGAAGGAATTATGTTGAACCAAAAAAGAAAATGAAACCTGATTTAGGGAAGCACCTACAACAGCTATGGCCTACATTGATTCAGCATCCTAAATAAAACTATTATGTTGTGTTCCATTTAATAACAAAACYAAAAGAAAAGGAAAAATAAAGGAAGCACCAAGTTCCTCTGACCACAGTTTATTAGGCTGCCTTTGTCCCCAMGTGATCTATCTTTGAGGCCTTTGCTGCTGATTTTCTATATAGATAATTGTATTTCTGTTTTGGAGTAAACCACTGTCAAGCAGGAACCTGAGACAAGGGTACAAGTTACACTTATTTCTACATTTCATGTGCTTCCAGATAACTGGAACCTTCAGCTAGGGTCTTTGTAAAGAAACAAAGAATGAGGCCTGAAGTGAATTAAGATTCATGCCTCCTATGGCATAAAACTAGCTCTTTAGAAAAGAATGTCATCTAAAATGGCAAATAAATGTGTTTGTAACGTGTTCACTGTTACACAAGTCAGTAATCTGGATACTGTGCAGGTTGTTTGAGAATTTATTAATTGTCTTTCCTGTGCAATGACTGAGCACTGGAACAGGTTGCCCAGAGAGGTTGTGGAGTCTTCCTCAGTGGGGATATTCCAGAGCCATCTGGACACAAACCTGTGCCATATGCTCTGGGATAACCCTGCTTGAGCAGGGAGGTGGGACCATTGACCCACTGTAGTCCCTCCCAATATAATCCATGCTGTGATTCGGTGAATCTGTGTTCTGCACAGGTCAAATATATCTCCTGTAATGCAAAAAAAAAAAAAAAAAAAATCCAATTCATAGGTCAAAGCATGGCATGTATGAAAATTGCAACCCTCTTTTACTCAAATTTTTAAGTGACCAGCAAGCTATAGGCTTTTCTCAGTTTGTTCCTTCTTTCTTCATGGTTGCAAAAACCACAGTGGAAGAATGAAGATTGTACCTACCTGGCCAGATTTTGGTCCAAGAAATCATACCACCATGTATGTAAATCCATAACCACTTGGTCATTGGTTGTGACAATGCATGAACCTTTCTCATTCCTTGCCCCAAGCCCAGATCAGGTTCAAAGTCCTTCATGTACTGTCCTTGCACTCTGTTATTTCTTCTACTGACTGGATGTATGAAAAGAATCTGTCTGACCAAAAATTGCCGGGAATGTCTTCTTCTGAGAAGCCATTTCATGCTTTACAAAACAGGTTTTCTTAGGAAAACATAAAATAGAGCTGGCATCAGCTCAAAATCCAGGATGAAARTGCCCTTAGACTCTTGTAGACATTCAGGCACATCTTCAAAACTTGGCCACTCTCTCTTCTGCTTGATAACAGTAAGTTCATGCTCAAAGTGCCTCTGAGRAACTTTATGAAGTGGCTAATGGGCATCTTGTCAACTGTTCCTCCTCCTGCCAGCAATGTCACCACCCTGACACAGTGTGAAACAGCCCTGTGTTGTTCAACTCTCTCTTCACTGCTGCTTCCTCATGAATCCAAGTATCCTTTCCAGCATTTCTCACAAGGACACCTTGTTAGCCACAGAAATTCAAATATATGGAAGTGCAGTTGATACTGAGGAACTCCATGTGCAGACTGTCTCCTACCTCTCAGAACATTTCCAAAATATCTGTCCCAGTTGTTAAAGAAAATGAAGCTGTGCGGATAGGAAAATTGTCTGAAAAGATGCAATGTTTGGCTTCCTTCCTCAGATCCAGAATGTACTATGTGTTCCTTGGATAATGGACAACGTGTTGGGTAGTTCCAGATAAGGTATCCAATAACTCTATTTTGTGTCCCCACTTTTTTTGCCCTTGTTCCAGAGAAAATTGGACAAGTGCCTGAGAAATAATTTTATTGTGTGGAGAGTTACTATGAAAACAYACTCTGCTATTTTTCATTGACCTCTAAAATGAACTCCCTAATTAAGTGCAAATGGGAAACTGACTTGGAGCAGGTTGTCTCTAATCTTGGACAAGACAGACATGGTAAAGTTTATGAACTTGATAGACTGAAGCTGCCAAAAGTCAATTTTGCTTTTCTTCCATTCACTGCACATAGGATATCTATAACATGTTGCTGAAAAATATGTAAAAAAGGGGATTCCTTAGACATCTGTTTGCACTGAAAGTATATAAAAAAAAGGAAAGGCAGATGATATTCCAGATGATAAACATTTGTGTAAATTAATCTTTCATGCAGTAGCTTTTATCTTCTTCTTAAAGAAATCTTTTCTTCTTACTGAGTTGCACCATAAATGTAAGAAATTGCACTCACATTAAAAAAAAAAAAAAAAGTTCCTATGTGCTGTGGAACTTATTTCTTGTGAACTTACGTTTAGGAGAACAGTTAACAGAGAAAAAGAAGTCTAAACCAGATTGCAATATGCAAATTTCAGTTCTTGCTGGAAGTGAACTTAATTCTTATAGTGAAGCTACAGGAAAACATGAATACATTACATATGATATGTGCACGTATRCAGGTAGAGCTACCAGAGATTTGCCACTTCAAAATTTTATGGTGCTGGCTCACACGGATATTCCAGGCCAAGAGGGAAGGGATGTAAGAACCCACCACATGGGTTCACTCCTTCTACACAGTCTGAACAATGCCAGTTCTGTACTGGAGAACCATGGGAAGTCCAAGGGTGGAAGCTAGATTGAGAGGTAGGGTAGGTAGCCCTACAGAGTGCTGTGGCTCCAGGATGCCCTTGTGGGTGCCCTACACCCATGCAAGACACCAATGCAATGCCCAGGTGCTGGAACCCCTCCAGATCAGCCTCAGTCCCTGTCTTGTTTGTCCTGCCTTGCTTGTGCTGCTTTTCTGTTTATAAATTGACCACAGCCCTGTGCCTTACCTTCATTTTCTGGCCTTGATCTCAACACCCTTGTTGTCCTCACTTCATTCTTTCAACTCGTGCTTCACAAGGGAGAGGGCACTGCTGAGGCAGATCTGACWTCAGGCCAGGGGACTACAGAGGGTTTCTCTTACTACTGAACTGTAGGGCATTAAGAGTAATGGAAAGCAAGAGGAATCCAAACACAACTGTGAAAGCTAAGATAACTGAAATATGGGCCAGAGAATGAATTTAGCTTCTGTCTAAAAATTTTCAGTTTTTTTCCAGACCTCTGGCTACAGCTATGTGAGTGCGTTTCTGGCAAAAAACAGAAGCAGCTCTGCTCATATCTGTGAATATCAGTGTGAATCTGATGGGAGATCAGGCTCAGACTCAAGAGATTTATTCATCTGTTTTATCCAAAAATATGTAGTCATCATAATCTGAAATGTACTTTTTACCTATTCACATACATTAAAATGCAGTTAGGTAAGAGAGATATGAAGACTTTTCACCAACCCATGTAGAACATCTGCTGGAAAGATCACCTTTCATCAGAAAGGAACGTTTTCTTTAGGAGTGACAAACCTCCTCTGAAATCCTTAGTACCCAGGGATGTATTTWTCCCTAGGAAAAAAAAAATTACTTYTGYCCCACAGGTCTTTCTTAATAAGACTTTCATTTGGCTCCTTGACTTTACCTTTCATTAATTACTAGCATTTTATTGTCAAGCTTCTTTTGTATAGCAAAAATAAAGGGTCACTTTCCTCTTTTGAGTTTGTGTGCAAGGATAAACTAGAAAGTGGAGTTACAAATACATGAGGAAATTGATGTTTCTGTCACTGCAACACACCATTGTGGCAAATGACAAATTTACACCAATGAAAGTGATATGAAACTGARTATCTGCAGTGTTTTAGGATGAAAAAATAGGGCAAGAAATGTCAAGTGACATGAGAAGGGTCATTAAGGCAGATTCTGAGGTAGAAATTTACTCACACTTCTGCAYTGCAGTGGATATAAATATTTATTCCGTCTTGCTTTGTATCAAAGTGTTAGGAAGTATCCAAACGTTAGTGCATATTGCATGTAGCATAACTAAGAACAGATTTCAGAGTTTTCTGAACACAAAGAGAGCAGAGCTTCTTCTCCAACACAGATTTACCCTCTGCCACTTGGCAAAAGCTTAATTTTCAACKTTCAGCACTATTTCTCACAAAATGCTGAATGGCCTCAGTTCTCCTGGTGCCTAAAACCTTGAACCACGCAGTCCTAAAGCATGTAAACATGATGTGCATAACCTAAGTGGAACCTCACAAAAACACAGATGGTGCTGACACTGAAGGTCAGTAGTGGTCACACACAGGCAGGAATGAGAAGACACTGCAGTAGAAGCTGCATATAGAAACCAAGACTAAATTTTACTCCACTACAAAACTGCTCCCTAAAACTCCTTTCAATGACAAATGCCATCATTTGGTCTAGCAGAACAAAACATGGCCGGCAAGTCCATTTGTACCACTCAAAGCCTTTACGCCACCAAACTTCTTAAATCTGCTCTAATTTGGTTTATGTGTAGTTATTAGTACCCAGGTTTACACCACTTAAATCTTAGTACATTTCCCCTGYAAGTCCACTTTGGCTTTATTTGTCTTTACTTTATCTTGATTTTGGCTCTATTGTAATCTTCCTTCCAAATTTAATATGAAGGAGTTCCTTACATTTATGGAACAAACACCTGSTGAAGTCCCTTGGGCATTTTGAGTCCAAGAAGAACAATAAAAAAGGCTTATCTTGAATATAAGATTTGGTAAACTGATTTCTTGTAATAGGCAGGAGTGCATCATGATTCCAAACTGGGGTTTTCCCCAGAGAGAGTCCTGAATGTGAGGTGTCATGAGAGCGTGAGAACACWTACCTAATAAACAGAGATCCCCGTGACAGTCTCTCCACTGATTTTTTCACCTCATAAATATGTCACTTTAACTCCATACTATTTTTAATAATTTTTCCACTAACTCTGATGAAATGGAACTATCCTGGAAGTATTTAAAGACTGAGTTAGTCTTCCATTTATGCTTTTGTTTGAGATTAAAAACATTAACAAAAAAAAATCAGGTGCCATTTTAGGCTCAGATATTTTGGGTCATCATGTCCCATCTTTATTTTGTCCTGAAGAGATTGATTCTATGGTGAAGGACTGCCATGGAGGAGAGAGAGTTCAATCAGAGTTTGATTCTGGGCTTTMAGRGCTGMAAAAGCTTTGGAKAAACAGCAAGCAGTGGAATGAAGAGACTGGAAATCTRTTTCAGACTCCATTGCAAATTTCCTCTGTTGGTTCATAGGCAATCTTTTAGGCCCAGGTTTTCAAAAATCATCAATTAGTTATTTAACAAATTGATCCTGAAAGAGTGATTGTTTGTACAACATCCAGCTGTTAATGCTGCACTCCCTCATATCATGGCTCCWATGGAATTTTGCAGCATTCCCTATAAATACTGTCTTTCAATACCAAATTAATATATTTTAAATGTTTTTAATAAATGTTATATTTTCTTCACATAACAAATGTAAAATTGATGCTGAACATGCATRCATTATTCAAAGGAAGACAGTGATTACTGGAAGACTTCCAGATTGGAAGGGCTGAAAAGGTTGAAACTGTTCAGTTGAGAGGAGAAAGACAAATACAAGAAACACTAAGAATAAATAATACTTAAAAAAACTAATAGAAGAAATCAAGAATATTGGTGCTTGGCATTCCTTTATACTTCAAAAGGGCCAATTGATCATCTTCTAGAAATTGGCTAAATTGACTACTGGATTAAATTAACTTCTTGAATCCCACTGAGCAATTCCTAGAGCAGACACRGAAATGAGATGTGTGATGCAGGCCAAAACTCAGGTCCTACAAATGTGTTCTCAGTCATTACTCATTTTAAGGGAGTGCAATGAGCTCTTAAAGATTTGTAAAGTGCTTGAGATTCTCTTGTACAGGGTGTKAAAGATCAGAAGTGTGTGTGAGAAAATACGTGTCTGCACATGCTTCTTTAAAGGGGTTTTCATTTATGGACAGAGACTTTTGCACACAAATAAAAATGACCATATATAGTTTCATGACCTTCTGAATTAATCCATCTGGCCAGATCTTGGTGTCATGGACTGAATTCATTCAGATACTGAGAGAGAAAAATAGAAGGATTAGTGAAGCAAAATGGAAAGTACAAGTTAACTTGGAAAAGCTGAAGGTGTCTGGAGCTAGCCAAAAGGAAATACATTTTAAGAGTGAGATTTTGTCCCAGTACCTACCTAGCAGCCCTCCTGACAGGGTTCCATCAGAGCAGTGTCTGTGGGCTCTGTACTATGGGATGTGGAAGCCTGCACACAATAACAAATAATCCYCTGGGCAGTATTTTCTATTTTCTTTGCCTTCCTTTCTGTACATCACCACAGCAGCAGTTATGATTATGTGCCACCTTGARTAACAGCTTGATCATGTCACATTTCTGTCATGCCTTGACATCAGCTTCAAAAGCAGTGATCCTGCTCTATGATAAATTGAAGTTATAAAACTAGGTCCTTCCCATGTGAATAAGCATGATAAATAGAGGATTTTGGTTTTAAAAAAACAGGGGAAGGTAAAGTTCCTTAAATATTGCTAGCATGGGAGTTTAGCCCCATGGTTAAAAGAGCACTTGACAAAACTGTTTCTGTGCTTGAAACAAGTTTTAGCAAACGAGGCAATATTTCATCAGGGTTTATTTATCATCATATTCAGTATGATTGAATTTAGYAAAGGAGATAAATACAGACTCTAATTGTTCAAATATCAGCCAGCTGGTACACAGGCAGCCTTTTCATTGCTGCTTGAATAGCAAAATTGTGACTCCTTTTACTCACAGAAAATCAGAGTTGCTCACAGAAATGTCTGTGGTCACTAAAGCTATCTTACTGCTTGCCAAGGGAACTCATCCCAATCCCCAGGAGTTTTCAGTGCCTGTGGTGTTGTTGTCAGCAAGCTGTAGAAAAGCATCAAAAGGAAGATGTGTGACTAGAAATTGAGAATGGACTTAAAACTCCTCAAAAAGCAGCTGCTGAAGATCAGACCTGCCATCAAATGGTTGCAAATGTGAAAGCTGTCTCACCTTACTTTTCACCAGAAGTTTTTCTCTTATATGAAATAAATGCATAGATTCAAGCAATACAGAGCTGCAAAGTGAGAGCTGTACCTTACTCAGAAACTCATATTTATTCTGTGTCCTTGCCCTTACCTTTCCCCCAGATTTAATAAAGTCTCTGCCTCCTGAGCACAGAGAAATTTGACCTTGGTGATCATGATTTTAATACCTCCATCTTCATCCCCCTTGGTTAGGTTCCTGCTAACTTCAGGAGCATGGAATCAGGGTTTCAGTGATGTCTTCCTTAAAGCTATTTATGATATGTGCTCATCCATTAACTTCTTCTTTCTCCTCCTAGCAGCTGCTACTGCAAGAGACAATAAATTTAAGGTCAAGATTTTTAAGAGAAACGTGGTATTCTTGRTTTCACTTGCTGGTACATAAAAACTTGAGAGTGTAGAATTGATTTCCAGGTACTATCTGCCAAAATATGAGCGGACTTTTCAGGAAGATGGCTCAGTTCTCTGCTTGTGCCTGACTAGTCCAAAGCGCTTTTCTGTAGCCCAGATAAGGATCTGCAATCATTTATAGAACTGTTCAGGAAATTAAATTTCTTTTTCTCTGAAAAATGCATACATTTTTTATTTAAGCAAAAATGAGCCCCAGTCAAAGCCTGAAAGAGCAGCCTACCAGACCCTGCTKTTTCAATTACTGAAAACAAAACAAAAACCTCCAATAAACCAAAACCATATTTAATTTGCTAGCAACCTCAAGTACTGTCCCTAAGACTGAGTTTGTTTGTTTTAAAGTTCCTCTTTGCTAAAAATTTTCAGCTAGCTTTTAATGAACAGGGCCTTGGACCTGCTGTTGTTGAAGGGAGCAGGCAATCTGGTTTAGGATCAGTCCCTAAGTGAYCAAAATGGGGATTTCCCCAGACCATCTTTTGTGTAGGAATAATCTACACAAAGTTAGAAAAAAAAATAAAATGGAGAGAACATTAAAAAAAAAAAAAAATACATTGAATAGCAGGCTGCAGATTTTCTCAGCATAGACATCTGTAAATTAGCAAAGTTCCAGTTTAAACAAAGCTTGTCAGAAGGAGTGTGTCCCGTTACACACTCTTTGTGCTTCAAACAGTGCAGATAAAGATGCAATACCTGTTCCTTTCCACAGCACTCAGGACAAACAGTRCTGACCTTCCTCAGCATTTTCATGCATCAGTATTGACCTGTTCCTCTGAAACCACTAATCCTTGACAACTTCTGAATGACCTAGAATATTAAAAGAGATTTCCTCCTGAGCCCAGTAAAGAGCTTGAAATCCGTCCAACTCTGCCAGCCTGCTAATCCTTAAATTAT
The DNA here is from genome assembly GCF_030028575.1 of Malurus melanocephalus. Taxonomy (NCBI): domain Eukaryota; kingdom Metazoa; phylum Chordata; class Aves; order Passeriformes; family Maluridae; genus Malurus; species Malurus melanocephalus. The sequence continues at coordinate 665,435 of NW_026623528.1, forward strand.
ATATGTTTTTTTAATCTGGTCTAAGTGGGTGTCTCTGCTTTTAGTCACTGACAGACATGCTTTCATTTTGGTCACTGTTATCCTGGAATTCCTTCAGCTGTAYAATGAATTGTAAGATACCTCTCCAYGCTCATCATGTGGCTACCATAAGAAAAAGTAGACTGACTTCAATTTTTTTTAAATGGATGCTTAGAAATAGTTCTGGGGCTGTGCAAAAAGACTTCCCAGAGATTTAGGCTTCAAATAACAACAAACCTTTGAGTCTTCTACACCATATTGGCCTTGGAGCTTTACTTAGGCTCAAATTTAGTGCCTGGATTTCACAAGCATAGWGATCTACCTGTGGCTTGCAGGGCAACTGAAAGCCAGCAGGCATTCAGTCCATCGGAAAATTGAGGCAGTTATCTAAATCCAGCCTGCAAAATCTAATCTTAGCCAGAAGTTTGCACCATTTGTCAGCACACAACTCTTCCTTCTCCCCTCAGAAGTTTTCCAGATTGCATGTATCATGTTTCATGAGGGACTCTTCTTATTTTTCTGAGTAGTCTTATGATTTTTTTTTTTTGGTTGGTTGTTTTTGTTTTTAGCCAGCTCTGTCAAAAGATTTCATAAGGTAACTTCATTAAACTTAAGGAAGTTACCACACTGACAGTTTGCAGTGTGTTGTGAAAGGTGTAGTGACTTGGAAAGTCTGACTCGTTGTCAAAATGAAATGTGCTAGTGCTGTGTGTAAAAACCCACTGGCCCCCCAGGGAAAACAATGAAAATATTCAGCAAAGACACAAGCCAGCCTTTGTATTGTGTGTTTTGTGTTTCTTCTCTTCTATCTTTTTTGCTGTGGWGGCAAATTAATATAGACAGAAAAATAAGGCTTTAGTTTTTTATTTCCTTGGTAAAGCATAGCACAAAACTTCTCTCAATAGCAAAACAGCCAAACATGGGACCATAACTTCTGAAAGCAGTAAAGCTTCTCTCCTTTGCAAGGCATTTGAGGTGTCTAAAGGAGTTGTGTTGCATGGCACCTCTCTTTTAGAGTCCAAATCTGGTCCATGCTCTGTCTCACACCAGGACCCTCATGTGCTCTTTGGGATTCCCAAAATATCTGAAACTAAAGAACATCTGTGCTAGAGCAAGAACCCCCAGGAGCTAGTTCTGTGGAAATGTTCACTGTCAATATACCTGTTGTAAGGGGTTTCTTACATCAGATGCTTAACCTACAAGTGTTTATGCTGGTTCCTACAACTCAGCATGCTGCACAGGAGTGAAAATCACCTCTTACAAGCCAGAGAAACTACCAAGGAAAAGAGGCAATGGAATCACCCTACAGCCTGTGCTGTGTCCGTCACTACCACTGCTGATGAACTGTTAGCCCTTCCACGCTCCTGATGCCAAGATAAAAACCATTTTTCCTTTAGGGATTCCTTTTCCTGTAGGTGCTTCACTGAACCCAGACAATGCACAGGGCTTTGCATGAGGCTGAGCTCTACCTGAGGGTGCCTACAATGTACAAATTACACCAGGCTCCAGGAGTTCACAAAGGAGGTGATTACTCCTCTTCTAGTTACATGGCCAATTTACCCCATGAAACCCATGGTGTTGATGTTTGTGGGTAGTGCTGTAGGAGACATCATAAACAGTTCTTTAGGGGACAGTTCTTCACCCTGGCTTGTACATTAGGCCTTTAAGAAAAATCTGAGAGATCCCACAGCCAAAGAAAGGAGACAGTGCTGCAAAAGCAGCAGCTGATTTCGCCATTCTTTCAGTCCCATTGTTATCTTGCTGATATATATATAAAGAATATTGATATAGATATATAGATATATAAAGAATACTGATTAATGCCTTCAGAGACCTCAGTGAAGCTAATGATAAAGCATTCTTTTTTTTTTAACAAAACCAGAGCTTCTCTTCTCTTCTCTTCTCTTCTCTTCTCTTCTCTTCTCTTCTCTTCTCTTCTCTTCTCTTCTCTTCTCTTCTCTTCTCTTCTCTTCTCTTCT